>NC_055685.1:691049-786049 GCF_017639745.1 Melanotaenia boesemani
GTGTAGGTGGATCTGAATACTTTTTTCTGTGCATTGAGCACTAAACACTGGCACTTCAAGGTCATTTAAAAGAAAAAAACAAAAGAAAATTCAAATCGGACAACATTGTTTTTGCAGCAGGGCTTCGGTCTGGAAGCAGGGCTTCGGTCCGGAACCAGGGGTTCGGTCCGGAAGCAGGGGTTCGGTCCGGAAGCAGGGGTTCGGTTTCGAACCAGGGGTTCGGTCCGGAACCAGGGGTTCGGTTTCGGAAGCAGGGGTTCGGTCCGGAAGCAGGGGTTCGGTCCGGAAGCAGGGGTTCGGTTTGGAACCAGGGGTTCGGTCCGGAAGCAGGGGTTCGGTCTGGAAGCAGGGCTTCGGTCCGGAAGCAGGGGTTCTGTCTGGAAGCAGTGGTTCGGTCTGGAAACAAGGGTTCGGTCTGGAAGCAGTGGTTCGGTCTGGAAGCAAGGGTTCGGTCTGGAAGCAGGGGTTCGGTCCGGAACCAGGGGTTCGGTCTGGAAGCAGGGCTTCGGTCTGGAAACAGGGGTTCGGTCTGGAAGCAGTGGTTCGGTCTGGAAACAGGGGTTCGGTCTGGAAGCAGGGGTTCGGTCTGGAAACAAGGGTTCGGTCTGGAAGCAGGGGTTCGGTCCGGAAGCAGGGGTTCGGTCCGGAAGCAGGGGTTTGGTCTGGAAGCAGGGGTTCGGTCTGGAAGCAGGGGTTCGGTCTGGAAGCAGGGGTTCGGTCTGGAAACAAGGGTTCGGTCTGGAAGCAGTGGTTCGGTCTGGAAGCAGTGGTTCGGTCTGGAAGCAGTGGTTCGGTCTGGAAGCAAGGGTTCGGTCTGGAAGCAGGGGTTCGGTCCGGAACCAGGGGTTCGGTCCGGAAGCAGGGGTTCGGTCTGGAAGCAGGGGTTCGGTCTGGAAGCAGGGGTTCGGTTTGGAACCAGGGGTTCGGTCTGGAAGCAGGGGTTCGGTTTGGAACCAGGGGTTCGGTCTGGAAGCAGGGGTTCTGTCTGGAAACAAGGGTTCGGTCCGGAAGCAGGGGTTCGATCCGGAAGCAGGGGTTCGATCCGGAAGCAGGGCTTCGGTCCGGAACCAGGGGTTCGGTCCGGAAGCAGGGGTTCGGTCCGGAAGCAGGGGTTCGGTCTGGAAACAGGGGTTCGGTCTGGAAGCAGGGGTTCGATCCCGAAGCAGGGCTTCGGTCCGGAACCAGGGGTTCGGTCTGGAAGCAGTGGTTCGGTCTGGAAGCAGTGGTTCTGTCTGGAAGCAGGGGTTCGGTCTGGAAGCAGGGGTTCTGTCTGGAAGCAGGGGTTCGGTCTGGAACCAGGGCTTCGGTCTGGAAGCAGGGGTTCTGTCTGGAAGCAGGGGTTCGGTCTGGAACCAGGGCTTCGGTCTGGAAGCAGGGGTTCTGTCTGGAAGCAGTGGTTCTGTCTGGAAGCAGTGGTTCGGTCTGGAAGCAGTGGTTCTGTCTGGAAGCAGTGGTTCGGTCTGGAAGCAGTGGTTCTGTCTGGAACCAGGGCTTCGGTCTGGAAGCAGGGGTTCTGTCTGGAAGCAGGGGTTCGGTCTGGAACCAGGGCTTCGGTCTGGAAGCAGGGGTTCTGTCTGGAACCAGGGCTTCGGTCTGGAAGCAGGGGTTCTGTCTGGAAGCAGGGGTTCGGTCTGGAACCAGGGGTTCGGTCTGGAACCAGGGCTTCGGTCTGGAAGCAGGGGTTCTGTCTGGAAGCAGTGGTTCTGTCTGGAAGCAGGGGTTCTGTCTGGAAGCAGTGGTTCTGTCTGGAAGCAGGGGTTCGGTCTGGAAGCAGGGGTTCTGTCTGGAAGCAGGGGTTCGGTCTGGAACCAGGGCTTCGGTCTGGAAGCAGGGGTTCTGTCTGGAAGCAGTGGTTCTGTCTGGAAGCAGTGGTTCGGTCTGGAAGCAGTGGTTCAGTCTGGAAGCAGGGGTTCTGTCTGGAAGCAGTGGTTCGGTCTGGAAGCAAGGGTTCGGTCTGGAAGCAGGGGTTCGGTCCGGAACCAGGGGTTCGGTCTGGAACCAGGGGTTCGGTCTGGAAGCAGGGGTTCGGTCTGGAAGCCTTCTGCAGTTCATCCAAAATGTGTCTCTGAACTTTGGGGCTTTCCAGCATGTTGAAATTAAGTACATGCCTCATCCTGGTTAAAACACTGAGTTTTATCTTACAGCGTAATGTGGAAAACATGTCTCAGCACGTTGTTCTGTAGGTACAGTAAAAACCCTGCAGCTTATTCAGGCATCATGTTGGAGACATTGTGAAAACAAACACTCATCCGATCATAACTGCCAAGTTCGTCTGTTGGTTTTTGTTTGGCTGCTACATAACTCAGCCTCAGAAACTCGACCACAGAGAGAAATGCAGCTGACTTCCTGACCGAAGGCCATTCACTGTGGACATGAGGGTGAGGCTGTGGTTCAAGGAAGTAGAGACGTCAGGAAAGACGTCTGTGGCTGCTGCACTTTCAGACCTTTTGTTTGCTTTTGTGTTCTAGTGTCCACATATGGAATTAAACAGTCTTGGAGGCTCTGCAACTGGCAATTACACCGGTCCCAAGGTTTTATTTTAAAGAGCCATATTGTTTGTGAAAAGAGGCTTTGTTATGTGTCATAAGCTAGCCACATCTGAGTTGGGGTGGTCTGGGTTTATCTAAGAAGGGGGTGGGTGTTTCTTTATCTAGAACACAGGAAGTTTGCATTATCCCCTAAAAGAATGGCTCAACTTTTAACTGAACTCATGTTTACTTGACTAACGGTACCTAACGATAGTCTGGCTCTAAAGATAACCTACAGCTGAAACTGATGTTTAATTAAAGGTCCCATAACATTTTTAGGATTGTCCTTTAAATGTCATAGAGCTCAGGATGTAGTAACCCTCTCCACAATGTTTGGCAAACAAATTAAATTAGTGTTTCATTGGTATTGTGATGGCTAGGATAGATCAGTTGTAAACCACATAACTACAGCATCCTGGTTTTGATTTCAGCTGTTTGACCGCCTCAAATAAAGCTTCCTGACTCCAGTTAAAGCTGAACGAGATGCCTTTTAACCTGGACCTCAGAGCTTAGGCCTGGATGTGTTTAGCCAAGTAGACCAGCATCACGGAGAAACTGCTGGTCCAGCTTTATCAACAATTAAATGGTATACATTCAAACATGAAAAGTACCATGGCAAGGGCGACTTTGAGTCAGTGATTGACAAATTAAAGGAACAGCTGAAAACACTGTAAATAATTCATTTAAAAAAAGACATTATGAAATGGTACACCGTCTGTTATGTCAAAATTCTACAGATGCTGTAAACCAGGCATGTCAAACTGGTCCAGCAAAGGGCTGTGTGGCTGCAGGTTTTTGTTCCAGCCAGCCAAGAGCACACAGTTTGACCAATCAGCTGTCTGAAGACTGAGATCAGTTGATTGAATCAGTCAAATCTGGTGTGCTGCTGCTTGGTTGGAACAAAAACCTGCAGCCACACAGCCCTTTGCTGGACCAGTTTGACATATGTGCTGTAAACCATGAGGGAGCGTACCATTGGCAAGCTCAACGAAGCAGCGATGTCGTCATGATTCTGTGTCTCGTTCAAACATCAGCCACTTGAGTCATTTCCATCGAAGGAGTTAATGGTGAATTTATCCTTGCTCGCTACGTAACGTGGGGAGTTCAACAGTTGCAGCTGCAGCAGAGAACAGAGAATACAATTCCTGCCTCCAGCACCAACGCTAATCAATGACTTTCATTATGAAGAAGGACTAGTACTGATTTATTATGGTTAAAACTTTAAATTGCCTTTTTGGGATTATTCAACTATTATTAAATAACATTTTTCCACTTCTTAGGGTTGAAACCTTTGATAAGAGCTGAACATTACGATCCAGTGAAAAAAGAGAGCAGGTGATGCTTAAATAGACATGCATCACAATGAAATTTAGCTTCAACGTCAAAGCTGCCTTAATAAAAATCTTTGGCGTGGGCCTTTGGGATTCTCTGTGTTATGTAAGTGAAGGCTGTAAGGACACTTTTCTTTGATATTAAACAACATGATTCCTCATGTTTTTGTGCTCAGGTGCAATGGCTCTCTGCCAAGCGGTGACAAAGGGAGACGGAAAAGTCGCTTTGCTCTGTGCCGCCGGAACAAGGCCAGTGGTGTGAAGCCCAGCACCGTCCACACATCCTGCACGCCGCAGGCTGCCAAGGTGAGGGGGCGTTAAGTGAATGCACGGTGATACACGTGTTACTGCAAGTCCAGCTGTGTAAGGCAAACTTAATGAACATGGAAGACGTGGAAATGCCTCGTTCTTGGTATTTTACTGGCTCTTCTCCTAAAAAATGACCAGGGTAGCTATAAAAGTTTTAGAGGGAGAAACTGAAGGTGATGTTTAGTTCTTGCTGCTAGTTAACTGCTTTATTTATGAAACTTTACCATCACTGAGTTATTGAGTAAACGTGCTTAAGTTCTTTCCTGTCTTAAATATTTTGCTACTGACCATTTCTCCTTATTCATTCATTCATTCTTCAGGCTGTCAGCAGCAAGGAACAACACAGCATATCATACACTCTGTCTCGGGTGCAGACAGTAGTGGTGGAGTACACACACGACAGCAGCACGGACATGTTTCAGGTCAATCAATCTTTCGACATCGACGACTGTTGCTTGAGACCTTTTTGTTTTAAGAAATTAGATTATGTCTGTAAACTGTTTATAGAAAAAAAAATATATACATATGCATGCATGTTTGTTTGTTTTTTCCAAATGTTGACATGTTTAACTTTCTATCTTTGTAATCGTAGATCGGACGCTCCACAGAGACTCCCATTGACTTTGTGGTGATGGACACTGTGCCCGGTGGGCAGAGCCACACTGACAGTCAGACAGTTCAGAGCACCATATCCCGCTTTGCCTGCCGCATCATCTGCCAAAGAAACCCACCGTACTCTGCACGGATCTATGCCGCAGGCTTCGACTCCATCAAGAACATCTTCCTTGGGGTAGGATGCACTCATTTCTGATGCTGCTTGTAGAAGTCGACCGTACATGATAAATCTCTTCTTGACCAGAGCCCCCTGTACAGGCGCGTAGTGCTGAAGATCTTTGCAAACACCAATTCTAAAATGTAACCTACCAAACTCGTGGGGAGACCCTCAGCTAAAAGACTTTACCAAGTATTGCCACCCAAATGAAACACTGTTCAAACCTTAAGTAACTCTTATCAGAATGTATAAAAAACATGAGAGCAGCACCGTCTAATTTCTCCAGCTCAAGCAAACCACACAAAGAAGGTGTAACTTGAAAGCAAAGATTACAAAGATGTCTGCTAGCGAGCTAGAAGCCAAAATCATAAATTAGGTCTTATTTTTGCTGTTTTGAGATAGAAGAATATGTTGCACCTCAGTAAACTCTGCTGTCTTCTCCTGTGACTCCACCTTTGTTTGAAATGGATCCTGTTGGCTTTCAATCCATGCTCAATCCAATCCACTTTATGTATATTCTACATTATAAAATCACATGGTTGCTAATGTGATGTACATAAAACGTGTAGTTTCCATGAAGATTAAGGGTATAGATAGTGTATCTGAGAAAAGAGCACTGGAAAAAAGAGTGCTGAAATAACACATAACATTCCCAAAGAAGAAAGAAGGAAGTACCGGGGAGAGCTGGAGCTAAGCTGAAGGCTATCGCTACAAAAGACGGAGGTACAAGCCCCCAGTTCCATCGGTGATTATGGGAAATGTTAATGCACTGATGAATAAGATGGATGAACTTTTGCCGCTGGTCAGAAATGACAGGAAGTCTTGGGAGAGCTGCGTGATTATGGCTAACAGCTAACACACCTGATGCTAATGTGGAGCTCCCCGGATTCTCTCTGGTGCGGGTTAACAGAGACACAGCAGCATGTGGCCAAAGCAAAGGAGATGTGAACAAGAGGTGGTGTAACCTGGGCCATCTTACTGTAGAATCAGTGGTATGCTATAAGGACTGTGAACCGTTAGCCGTTAGCCTCAGACCCTGTTACTTACCAGGGGGGTTCACGCACGTTCTGGCTGTTTGTATTTACATCCCACCTAAAGCTAACATGGAGGCAGCGGTTGAGACTGTGCAGGCTACGATTGCAGAGCTCCAAACACATCCTGATGCCCTTGTGGTCATTTCAGGGGACTTTAACCACATCACCCTGAAGTCTTCACTGTAATCAATCCACCACCACCAATAACACCCTACTCGCAAGGACTAAACCGTAGATCTTTTCTATGCTAGCACAGGAGATACGTATGTAGCCACAGCGCTCCCCCGTCTTGGAAAGTCAGATCACAACCTGGTGACCCCAAGGCAACCCATAACCAGCCAAACCGAGGGGGTGGTCCCCTTAAGTGAAGGATGAGCTCAGACTGCTTTGCTAGAACAGACTGGCGTGTGCTGCTGGATCAGTATGAGGATGTCTTACAGACTATATGCTGTTTTGTGTAGACACTGTTGTACTGGTTAAGACCGTAAGCTGCTATGCCAATAATAATGCCTGGAAAACAAGGGAGTTGAAAAAGGGTCTTAATAGGAAGAAGATGGCTTTTAAAAGTGGAGATAAGGAGGAGTTGAAGGGGGTCCAAACAGACCTCAGGGACGGTCTAAAATCAGCAAGAAAGACGTACAAGGAGAAGGTGGAACTGAGGTTCAGTGAAAACAACATCAAGGAAGTATGGGAGGGAGTCCAGACAATCACGGCTGCAAGAAAGAGACGGGAGTTATTGGGGGCGCGTTGAGAGGGCAGAGGAATTAAACCTCTTTTAATCCTACGCTGCCAACCCCCTCTGATTCTACTCCACCGCCACCTGCACCGAACTCCCAATCACAGGTGGACCTCTGTCCCTCCACCTCTCCACCACCCTCTCTTCTTCTACCATTTGCCCAGAGAGACCTGTTTTGGGACAGTTTCCTTCCCCCTGTTCTCCCTCCTTGCTGGATCCCATCCCCACACCTGACAGAACCTCCTCACCTCCACATGCAGCAGCCCTCCACTCTGCTCATATTACAGGACATCAGGTGAGAGGAGAGCTGAAGAGACTTAACATCAGAAAAGCAGCTGGCCCTAACAAGGTGTGTCCCAGACAAGCTTGTGGCTCCTTTCCAACATCTTTTTAATCTGAGCCTAAGCCTGGGTATAGTCCCCTCCCTCTGGAAAACATCATGTATCATCCCGGTTCCAAGATTAGGCATCCTAAAAATCCCAATGACTTCCGACCACGTGCTTTAACCTCACATAATGAAAACCGTGGAGGGGTTATTACTACAAAGGCTGAAGACACAGGTACAACATGCACAGGATCCTCTTCAGTTTGCCTATGGGGAGATGGTGGGGGTGGAGGATGCGGTCCTGTATCTTCTCCATCCGACTCTCTCCTACCCGGACAAAGGAGGCTGTGCCATGAGGATTCTCTTTTTTGATTTCTCATGTGCATTTAACACAATTCAGCCCCTTCTGTTGCAGGAAAAGCTCACCAGCGACTGCAGTATGTGAAGATGGGAAACATCTCCAGCACCGTCAGCAGCAGTGTAAGGTGCTGCCCCCAGCCCTGTTCAGCCTGTACACGGCAGATTTCCCCTACAACTCTGAGACGTGCTATATGCAAAAGTTTTCTTACGATACAGCTATTGTATTCTGTATTAGAGGGGATGAGGAGGGGGAGTACAGGAAGCTGGTGTGGGAGGAACCAGCTGACGCTGAATGTAATGCAAACAAAGGAGATGATAGTGGATTTTCGGAGGAAGACCACCTTTCTACAACCTGTCTGCATAGGTAGAGAAGGTAGAGACAGTGGGTACCTGGGGGTCCTGCTGGACAACAAACTGGACTGGACACTGAACACTGACCTCTACAAGAAAGGTCAGGTGAGGCTGTACTTTTTGATGAGGCTTAGATCTTTCAACATCTGTTCAAAGTTTCTGAACATGTCTGCAGTTGCCTGTGTGCTTCTGTATGCTGGTGTGTGCTGGGGATACAGTACCAGCAAGAGCAACACCCACTGGCTGAAGAAATCATCAGGAAGGCAGGCTTTGTGGTGGGGCTGAAGCTGGCTCCTGTGGAAACAGTGGGCAGGCAGAAAACAGTCCAAACTTACAGCAGTGATGGAGAAGGCCACCCATCCTCCGCTCGGCCTTCACTCAGAGCAGGTCCAGCAGCAGACTGCTGCCTCCACAGAAAGACGGAGGAGGCCATTAGACTATACAACTCTGTGGAGGGTAGGGGGAGAGAAGAGAGGGGACACTAAAGCACTTTTGAACTTTGACCTTTATTATAAGCTTTGATATATTTTATTAAGTATTTTATTGCTATGATGATATGTTTTTATAGGATGAATGGTTTTAATGTATGTGTGAAGCAGATGACCACAATGAATTTCCTTCGGGATTAAGAAAGTTTAATTATTCAATCAGTCCCTGGCTCAGGGTTCACGTCTTTCTGGAACATCTGAGGTGAATGTTCCCTCGATTCTTGTGACTCTGATGATTGATAGAGGTGTCGATTGGGCCAAAGGGTTCCTGGGAAATCTACCTGCATATTAAATTATTAAAACATCTTTTAAACTTCCTCAGACATTACTTTACTCATTCCTGATGCACTGGCTGCTATCCTCTGGGTTTCTTTTAAAGTAACGTGGCTTTCTTTTAGGAGGTAACAACTTATATATATTTCAGGAGAATAATTTCGCACGTCTCGGCTTTCATTTGAGACAAAGATCCTACATACAGCTCTTGTAATTATGACGATATACTTAATTTATTTTGGGTTGATAATTTCAGACAGGAGGCAGAAAAAACAGGCCTTGTCAGGAAGAGATGGAATGTGATACAAGGTGGACGAGCTAAGAATAAATTCCTGACTTCTTTACAGGAGAAGGCTGCTAAGTGGAGGATGCAGGATGGCCAGATGGATGGACTGACCACTAATGGCGTTCTGGTGATGCATCCTCGCCACGGCTTTAACCAAGACTCCAAACCTGGTTTTTGGAGGGAAATCTCAGTCTGTGGTAAAGTCTTTACACTGCGAGAGACCAGATCAGCTCAGCAGAGGGGAAAGATGGTGGGTAACCCCCAGTCTCTCTCTCTCTCTCTCTCTCTCTCTCTCTCTCTCTCACACACACACACACACACACAAATACTATAAGATGTTTTATTCACAGAATTTGTTTAGCACAATCTTGTTTTGTTTTACGTTACTGGCCTTCAGTTAAAAAGTGATAACTTTCTGCAGTTATGAGCAGTCCTGCAGTGAGTTGAGAAAACAGAAAACGGTGAAGATGAACACGATTGGAAGGAACAACATCTAATTAACATCTTCTGTCGTATTTATTTATTTTCAGATAGTAACCTGTTGTTGTTCGCAGGTGGAGTCTGAGTCTAATGAGCTGGTGGACGGCTCCCTTATAGACCTGTGTGGTGCTACTCTGCTATGGCGGACGGCGGAAGGACTGGCACATACCCCCACCGTCAAGCACCTGGAGGTGCTGCGGCAGGAGCTGAACGCCGGGCGGCCACAGTGCCCTGTGGGATTAAACACTCTGGCCTTCCCCAGTCTGCGGCGAAAAGACGTCCTGGATGAGAAGCAGCCGTGGGCCTACCTGAGCTGTGGCCACGTGCATGGCTACCACAGCTGGGGAGGGCGCCGTGACCCCAAGGTCGAAGCAGAACATCAGGAAAGGGAGTGTCCCATGTGCCGCACAAGGGGCCCCTATGTGCCACTGTGGCTGGGCTGTGAACCGGGCTTCTACGTGGATGCGGAGCCCCCCACCCACGCCTTTATCCCTTGTGGGCACATCTGCTCAGAGAAGACAATGGCTTACTGGAGTCAGATCCCTCTACCGCATGGCACTCACGCTTTCCACGCCGCCTGCCCGTTCTGCATCCAGCCACTGAGCGGAGAGACCGGCTGTGTCAGACTCATCTTCCAAAGCCCGCTGGACTAGAAACCACCAAGACTCTTCACTTGAAGCATTAAAGGGGTAAAAAACATGGAGTTTGTGTGATTTTCTTAATCTTTCTTCCTAAAGAAGTGCATTTAATGGGTTGATTCCTGCCTTGGTGTGACTCGGGCAGGGTTTTCCTCTAGGTGGAAGTTCTTCCCTGGACACAGCTGCAAAACAACAGATTTTTCCATGAACTGTTTTTATTTATTACTTAGCCTCTTAGCATTAGTGCTCAGTTTAATAACAAGAACACTGCCCAGTGTTTCCTTCCAGCTCAGTTCTAATTTAATGAGGCATCAACTCTAACATCGTCTTAGTTCCGGTTCAGTGTTGTTGTCCCGTTGTGGCCCAAACACGACTTTGGACATTTTTTGGGAAAAATATTAATTTTAAGTGGACCAAAGAGAAAGAGGGAAAAAAAGAGTTGTGGCTCAAATTCTGGAATAATAGTGTTATTTTTATTTTATTATTTTTAAATTAAATGAATTTGTTCCTGCTGTTCTTTAAATAAAAATGTATGTTTATGATGGGAAATGTTTGAAACTGCTGCCCTGTGACTTGAAACATGTAGTTAATATTAGTTTGCTTTTTCTAACTAAATTAAAATTACAAATTACAACCAGCTGATCTATATTGTGAGCAATAAACATTTACTAAATAACTGTTTATTAAAACATTTTGATTTAAAAAGCCCCCCAAGCCACCATGAAGCCAAAGGTTCCACCTCGAATCCGACATGAATTTCATTGTTTTTTCCTGATAAAGATGAACCCTGGGACCTCATATAACATCCTTTTTTATTTCCATTTCTCTTCATTTTCGTTAAATATTTGTTTACAGAATAAACTGCAGACAGTTGTCATTATCTAAGATTTTCTTCAGGTGGGACAGAAACTAGATGCTGACCAGTCTGCTGAACCATTTATTCCTCATTCCCTGGTATTCAGCATTATTGTGACTTTTCGGTTGTTCATATCGTTGTGCGGTCTTGATGCACATTGACTGTACACAATAAAAACACAGTTCTTGTTTGTAGCTGTTTTTGTGTGTGTGTGTGTGTGTGCGCGATGGAATGTTGATAAATTCATAAGTCTTAGTTTACCTCCTAAAAGCTTTAAATGAATATTAAACTAAAGCCAGAACAACAGAATAAAAAACCCTCATTACAAGATGAAACATCATCACTGAGAAGACTAAATGATGTTATTTATTTATTTATTGTGTGTGTAGCACTGAGGAAATCATCTGTAAGAAATCACCTGCAGGATTTTGTTGACAGGCTTTAAATACAACCTTTGCTGTAGACTGTCAGTGAACAGACCTGCAGTCTGGTCAGGCAACTTTTACTTGAATAATTTATTAGTGAGTTAAATATCACGTTTGCTAATTGGCCATGTTGCCTGCAAATAAAACCTCATTCAAACTCGCCTTTTCACATAAATAATTCTTTCTACTTAATTTCTCCTTTAAAATGATGTGCTAGATACAAAATACTAACAGGCAAACTGAATTAAGCTCATAGCCATAATTAGGTCATTATGCCATCTGAATAATGGCTGTAAGTGCAAGCCTACTGAAACCGAGGCTCCCGGCCAGGTTCTGAGAGCCGTGAGCACATTGGTAGAGTTTGCTTGAGATAGGGTCACATGCAGGTTCTAAGAGCTGTCAGATCCTTTTTTTCTAGGCGCTGTATTTTAACAGATGGACAGGAAAGCTGGGTCAGAGAGAGCCTGCAGGAACAGGCCTCCAGCCTGGACTCTAGCCCGGACCAGCTGCACCGAGGAGCTGTGGCCTCTGTACGTACGTGAGGCAGCTCAACAAGCTGAGCAACACACCGCTCCAGCTGTCAGCACATGTGATGAAGTCTAACTTTACCTGGGATCACAGCCAGGTTCTGACAGCCATAAGAACATTTGGTAAAGTCTCCCTGAACAGGGGTCACGCCAGGTTCTGAGAGCTCTTAGCACTATTGGTGAAGTCTACCTGACTGGGGCTCAGCCAGGTTCTGACAGCCGTAAGATTGGTTGAAATCTCCGTGACCAAAGGTCATGCACAGGTAAGCACACCTGGTGAAGTCTCCCAAATTTGGGATCACGGCCAAGCTCTGAGAGATGTCATTACTGTTGGTGATGTCTTCCTGACCTGAGGTCACACAGGTTCTGAGAGTTGTAGGCAAATGTGTTGAAGTCTTTCTGACCTGGTGTCACATGCTGTTTCTGCCAGCTGGCAGCACTATTTGTTAAGCCTCCTTGACCTGGGGTCTTGCACCGGTTCTGAGAGCCACAAGTAAATTAGATAAAGTCTCGATGACCAGGGCTCACATTCAGGTTCTGAGAGAAATAAGCACATTTGATGAAGTCTCCGTGACCTGAGGACCTGGTGATGCAACTTTCACTTTTCCCATTCGAAATTAGCCGTGGGCGTATCAATCCAAATATTCTGAAATAGTTTGTATAATTTATAACAGTACAATAAAAAATCCAGAATTCTCTTCAGGTTGCCTCAAATTTATAGGCAGAGACAGCATTGGTCAGCAGGTGGAAGCAGCGAGCTTTGAGGAGTGAAACGATGCTGAGGAAGACGTTGGTGCTGAGCCTGTAACCTGAAGAACTAGTCACCCTAGGAATACACACTCCGATACAGTAGGTGGCGGTATGCACCTGACACGTTGGTTGCGACCCGCCATTAAGTAGAAGAAGAAGAAGAAGACGACGTTGGTGCTGCCCTCCACCAGCAGTGCATGATGGTCCGAGTACCGGTACTCTCTACCTCTGTGTAGCTGCTTGTTTCCTCCCGGTTCCTCTAATGTTTCTGTAATGGTGAAGAGGAGAACGACCGACTGCTGTGCTTCACACGACAGGTACGGAATTACCTAAAACGGCAGTTGCCGAGCCGCCCCGGGATTTGTTTCATGTCACCAGTTGGGTAGCTCGGTCTAGCTAACCTGCTAGCATTAGCCGGTCTACGTGTAACCGATGCTGACAGCAGCGTTAGCATTGGCTTAACACAGGCGACGATTAATACTCTGTCGTATCAGCGTCGGACATTGAAAATGCAAACCGTTCCATGTCCCTTGAGTCGATATTTAGTGTCGACTTTATTGACATCCCTCACGTTGTAATTCCTGACAAGTGTAGATAGGTAGGTGTAGGTAGGCAATGGCTCTAGCTGGGCTAAGCTACAGCTAGCTAGCTAGCTAGCTGCTGTCACCGCTGCCTGTCCTGAAGGGAGTGAGAGCAACGATCTGACAACTCTTCTCAACAAAACTAAGTCGACCGAAAAATTACATTTGCGTGTGAGGTATGGTAGTGATAACTCTCAGGAAGTATCCTCTGCATATATGGGCAAGAAGAAGCTGCAAGTTGACATATGGTGCCTCTTGTAACAACAACAGTAGCCCTTGAGTAAAATTGGGGCTTGTTTACTGAATTTTAGGCAGTCAGATCATTAAGAATATATTAAAGGCACGTGAACGTCTTATCGGCGTTTATACAGTTAATTTCATTGGCTGATACACAGTATACAAGCTTCTATTCAAGGTAAATAAATCATGAATAATAATAAATCAAAGTAGACCCGTATTAGCAACCAAAACCTGTCCTTGAAGATGGTTATACTAGTATAACATAAACTTTATTTCCATTTCCAATCTTCCCACCATATTCTTCAGATTTGTTACTGCTTTCCTTCTTTAAGTCGTCAGGCACCAGTGAGTGAAACAGGACAGTATGCTTGAATTCCTCATCTGAAGTACAGTCTTTGAATCTAGGTATTTATTAGAAGAGATGTGAATGTGAAGACATACTTGATATTCTAGGAACGTAAATTTTGGTTGGTTTGGCAGCAACATAGCAACACTAAGACTGCTGTTTTCCATTAAATTAAAATAGTTCTTTCCTTAAATATTATGTTTAGTAATTACTTAAACCTTTGACTAAAATTTACTTACCACTATGATGTACTTAAGAGTCTTTTACAGCAGCATATACTTCCAAAGTATAGGTAGACTTAATTATTTCTGTTTAAATCACAGATGTATCAGAGGTTGTTGAAACAGATCGGTCAGGCTGATTTTGACAAGTGTGAGGTGTCATACGTTTTCTATAATCCTCTCATCTGTGTGATGGATTAATAGCAGAGCGTCTGCAACCTCCACTGTTCGAGCGGTTAGATGAGAGCTGTCAGCACAACACATTAATGCCTCACATCCTTTAATGCTTCACAGCTACTCCGTCATCCTTTTTGACAAACCGCTTTGTATCTGATCGGGTGTTTTGGTAGAATTGTATGTAAGCCATTTATTGAAGACGACAACAACATTAGGAGACTTTTTTTTTTTTTTTTTTTACTTTTTTTTTAATTGACCCAAGAAATCAACCGTGGAGTGCACACGAGTTTCAGTCTGTATCAGTATCCATATAGTTACAGCATCATAAAATATGTATTATACAATATGTACCTATATGTGATCGATTGCCTTTTAGGTTAAAACAGCGTCGCTTGTGAACACATTTATGCTCTATAATCAAAAACCAACAAGCATGTGCATGCTCTTGAAGGAAACATAATTTAGTACAACGACCCTTTTGATACACAAACTGATATACAAGTTGGAATATCTACTACTTCCACCGATGAATGAAGCAGTCCACTGGCACTGAGCAGGTTTCTTTACACATGCATTTAATCCACAAACACAAACAGGTGTCAGTTCCTTTTAAGAAAATGTTTTTTTCTGCAGGGATAAAAGTTTGGAACAAACAGTGAATTTATCACAAAGAGAGGGAACATTTTGATGATACATTTATAAGATAAAACTAATATATTCATTGATAAGTTTTACTACACAGAGCCCACATTCAGTATGTTTGTCAATGCCTTTAAATCCCAAATGCTGACCTGACCCAGATATGATTATCTTACAACGTGTGTTTGTTTTAAGGCACCTTATGTCTTGTTCCTCTGTGTTCATGTTTTGATAGAGACGCATTGAGTGTTTTATTGAGCAGTATAGTCCTTCATGTCCATGAATACACTCGCTGTAGTTTGATTTGACGCCAGACCACACATCACACCCTCCTTCGAGAGACTGAAGATTCATTCATGTGACATCTCCTCTTTGCTTAGAAAACCAGACTGTTGTAAAAATGACTGAACTTTATTAAAAGCAAAAGTCTTTTTTTTAAAGATTTCTCCTGAGGAAGAAGAACTGAGCCACAGACAGACGAGGGAGGTCAGCAGGAGTAAAACAGCTGTGTTTGTCTTTCCAGCTAGCCTCTTGGGAGGCAAGTCCCAATGCCATGGCCTCCAGTCACGGCTCCTCCCCCATGCCTCGCTCCACCAGCGGGAGCCGAGATGGGATCCACCACAAGGAGCAGGGTCTTTCCTCCCCTCGTATCCGGTCCATCCGCTCCTTGCCTGATGTCTGTCCCAAGGAGCCCACTGGTAGGGAAAACTGTAGTCTTCTCTCAGGTAGGAACTGTAGAAATCACTTAGTTATCAGAGTCTTTGGTGACATCTTATCGTCTTATTTGTGCAGCCAGTTATCCAAAAATCAAATCATTTTTTCCTTGTTTTTGTTTGGACTTTCACAGTAAGCTCAGGAGTTTTTGTCTTTCACTTTGGGTTTTCTTGACCGCAGATATTTCTACTTCAGTTGTCATTTTTCATGCGTACCATACCCGTATAAGAGAGAGTTTATACTCCGCTTTTGATTATCATGCATCTAACATAAGATTTACTAAACAGATGTCCTCCTTTTATCCTACCTTTTGTAGGTTTATAGTTATAATAGGTTCCATCACATTGGTTTATGAAACACTTGCCAAGCAGAGCAAATGGAGCGCTTAGCACGGAGGCCTGGAAGAGACAGGAAGAGGAGAGTGTGTTCAGGAGTGAGATAGCCAGAGGTTTTGTTGACTGTCACTAATGTTGGTGTGGTGGAGACTTGGAATGAGAATATTGATCTGGAAGTGAGCATGAGCTCCTTTTTAAACTCACAAAGAAAAGTTATGAATCATTCATTAGATGAACAGAATTTTTAAATACTTTATTTTCCCATGTGTTTCTGCAGTTGAGGGGCGGAGCTTGTTAAACGGTCCATCCGTGGTGTCAGAGCATGACCGATGGACGGTGTACAGCTCGAAGGTCAACCTCCCTGCTGCTCTGAATGACCCGCGGCTCGCCAAACGGGAGTCGGACTTTTTTACCAAAACATGGGGGCTGGACTTCACAGAGACAGAGGTGATGCCCTCCTACCTCCCCAACATCACCCGGGAACATTTTGGGCCCTACCTGCAGGAGATGACTCAGGTAACACTCTTGAATTATTCAGGGTATTTCTGTTTGGTGAAGAAGTGATTGTCTAAACATCTCTGCAGATCAGCTTCTTGATTTTAATGATGCTGATTAGATCTTTTATTCATCAAAAGAAATGCGTATGCTCATCTTTCACCAAGTTTTCCTTTTTAGATTGGAGATTAAATTTGATAAAACTTTACTGAGCCCTTTTGGCAGGTAGGAGTTCCAGCAGCTGTACAGCATCATAAATGTAGAGTTAAAAAGAAAAACAGAACGTACCAAAATAAGCAAGAAAAGTACAAGTTAAAAATACACTTTGAGCTCAGAACACCCAGTGGGTGTGTGGGAACCGTGACGAGGGAGTTTGAGTTCCATCTTTTTCCCACTGAGTCAGTTGATGAGTTTAATTTCTCTTCTCGACCCATAGACTACGGGCAGGATAACTGCCCTGTTACAGAATTTCAAGAACATGTTGGCATTAGGATTTTTTTAAAATAAACTTTATAATGTTTGTTAATCACACAGATAACAGGGATCCTTATTCCTGGTCCTCGAAGGCCGGCGTTCTGCAGGTTTCCTCTGCTGCAGCACACCTTATTCAGACAAGCTCTGCACAAGTCTGCTAATTATCCATTCATGAGTCAGGTGTGCTCTATAAACTCCTGGATATTTGCTCAAAATGCTATACCATGTTTTGATTCACATGAAGACTTTGAAGCATTTACATTTTGTAACGTCCGGCTCGACCCACACACCAGGTGGAGGTCTGGTCTGGTGTTGGTGTGCCGTCATCAGAGGGGGGTGGCTTGCGTGCCACAGCTGTGTCAGCGTCTCGTGACCATGCGGGCTTCTCACCAGGCTAATTAGTAAAACAGGAGCATATTTCATTTCTCTTTCAGTTCTTAGGTTTTACATTTCAGGCTTCTGTAGGAAATGATCTGGTTTTTACACATCTTCAAATCAAATCAATACAACCCGAGTTGAACACCAGTAAATGACGTTAGACTCAGTCTTTATTTATTTAGCAGAAACAAGCCGACATGCAGCTATAGTTGGCCTATGTACACACATACAGCCATGGATATAAAACTGGCCACTTTGAAGGACTTTGCTCTTAGCCTACACCTCCAGCAGCTGACTGTAAACCGTGGTTGAACAACGGCATGGCAGGGCGATGAGGCAGCCAGGTGCAGGATCAAGGTTTTATTATGAACACTTACATGGACAAAACAGGAAACACAACATGATCTGCCAACTGAAGGACTTTAAATACACTGAGGAAGTAATAGGGAACAGGTGAAGTGAATGAGCAAATCAAGCCAGGTGTACGAATGAACAGGAGCAGAAAGCACAACAGAAAACACAAGGGAGAGAACTACTAAAATAAAGCAGGAAACCAGACAGAAAACTACAGAACAGTAAAGCAAAAACTACTTAACCAGAAATGTGTAGGAAATTCAGGGAAACGTGGAAAACCTGCAGGATTGTGGCTCTCGAGGACCGACGTAGGCCACCGCCGGCTAAGGCCATGACATCATCCCTTTGCTGTGGAGCCAGAGGAGGAGGTTTGCACCATGAAACTGGTGCAGATTTGGAAGATAACGACTTTATCTGCGTAACTCAAAGTAACCAAAGCTTGTTCAGTGTTGTTTTAAAAAAGGCTTGAACAATGTAGACTTAACGCTTTTACTGCAGCTGTCCTGGTAATAAAGTTTGACTTTCTAAAATAAAATGTTACTGGTTAAATTGCTCTGATGTTTTTATGCATATGTACCAATGATCGTTTTTATTTGTAGAAAATGTCACTACTGTTATTCTTAAGGTTTGTTGTTCTTCTTTCGTGTTTTTATTGTGACAGTTTGGTGAAAACTAACTTCCTGTTTGCTCTCCAGTGGAGCTCAGTAATCTGCTTGGTTTAGCATCTTTGCTGCCTTTATGTGTGTTTTATTACATGCATTTGGTTTCGTACAGCTGAAAGAGAAAATAAAGCTTTAACGTTTGCTTTATAAAAATCTGGTGCATGCAGTTTCACTTCCGTAATGAGACGTTGATTTGCCACCTTGTTTTTCTTCCATTATCTGTCATCTTTGCAGTATTTTTATTTCCTCCCTCAGGTTTCACAATGATGAGTAAAAACAAAGAAAAACTGTCAGATATTTCTCTCTTTCCTTATTCTTTATTACTGCAGCCTGTTTAAGTGATGATATTACTCTCATTTTGTGCCCAGAGCTGAACTTTCGACCCACTCGAAACAAAGCTTACAGTGCTGTGTAAGGACCGTGGCGGCCTGTAGGGCTGTTCTTGCAGATGCAGTTCAGTTTAAAACTCTAAAAATCTTTTTATCTTTTCATGGTTTTATTTTTAGAGGGAGCGAATCCATGAGCGCTGCAAGGCGATCTGTCCCAACAAAGACGATGTAGATGCCATCTCCAGTATCAACAGCAATCATGGTATGAATTATTAACTGGCTCCCTCCCTGCCTGCATCCTCTTTAATCTGTAACAGGACTGTTGTACGGATGTATTCTATAGTAATGGATTCACGGTCTTCTGTGGTATACTTGGAGCTGTTTGAAGAGCTCATGGTTTGTTGGTTTCCCTCTTTTAATGGGGCCTTTCACAACAGGTGCATATGAATATTTACTCTGATCATATGAGACTTAGTTTGCACACAGATTGACTTAACTTATCTATTTATGTGACTCCTGAAAGGAACTGGTGGCATCAGAGCTTAATTTAGGGCTTCAGATGATGAACACATGCCCACACTGCTGCTACTACTTATGTGAAACAGTGCATGATCATATTTTAGTTTGGATTTTTAGGGTTAGGTTTACATGCCTATGATTAATTTGGTATTATTATATTAAGTGTGAAATGATAAAATGAAAAGAGATGGCGTTTTATGGTCATGGAGATGAGGGTCAAGTCTGGGCAAACTTGCAAATGCAACTTCACTGGTTGGCAGAGGGATACAACCACACAGTGATGTTTTAGCTTTTCATTGGGTGATATTCATATGGTGGGTTAATGAAGGTAAAACTAATACTAAAACTAAGACACGGGTTTAACCACGGGCAGTGATTCAGATTTGAATCTTTTTTTCTAATCTCTGCCTCTGTTTTTTTCCACAACCTTTTTGTTGCTTTGCATAAAGCATTTTTTAAAGATGCTATTACTCCTGTCGCAATAACAAATTTTGCTGTGCGATAAACTTTCTCAGAAATTATTGTGATAAGCGATTATATTGCACAAAGCGCTAATGTTGTCATATTAGATCATTTTTAAATAATATAACGGCAATCCCATAATAAAATCAAAGATCAACAAACTTTAATTTCTAACGAACATTTTACACTGGAACTAGTAGAAATGTTAAATAAAACAAAAGCAATAAATAGAACGGGCTCTCAGTCTCATTAACAATGAATGAAAACCACACAACCAAAAAGTATGATAGAAAATAAAGTCTCTGTTCTGTAAACAAAACTGCCCTTCAAAAAATATATTAAAACAATATATATATTAAACATTGGGCTCAGACAGGGAAACCTGCCAGTTAGTACCATGGTGTTAAAAAACTAGAAAAAAATGCATCATTGCTGTTTATGAAGCTGAAATATCTCCCACATCACTGCGTGTCAGACTGTCTATGAGCAGTGAGTGAACTGCTGCTGCGACGATGCCGTGCTGCTGCGACTTTTCCTCATACGCCGGGACACCGGCCCCGAAGTAACGCGGCCCTCTGGGAATCCTCCTGAACTTCTCGATTAGCCGGCATTGCTCTTTCATTTCAGTGTGAGAAATCGGAGGTTTAGCGTGAGAAGCCGCTCAAATGTGCGAGTCTCATGGCCGAAGCGTGAGAGTTGGCAGCCCTGTAAAACAAAAGCGGCGTACCAGCTCGTACAGGTTAGTGCTTCACCACGGTGTCCTGCTGCAACATGCTGCTGTCACGTATGACAGAGATCACTCCGCAAGAAACCAGAGCGTTCAGTCCACATGCTCCGTATGAAACCTGCTGTCATACACAGTCTGTGGTACAGTACCATTAAAAAAACTAATGAAAATTATCACAGCTGGCAAACTCATCACACTCATTTTTCTTAATGTGTAATTAATGGACTTGTTGCTTATGGCGTCAGGCCTAGAAGCTATATAATCTAACTCATTACAAATCAAATGATGGGTGATTTTAATGCAGAACTTTTGCTTTTTCTCTGCAGACAAATCCAGAGCTGAGCTGGAACAGGTCCCCAAGGTAACAAGCCCGCTTTATTGCTTCTTTCTAGTGGACATGGTAAAAAGAAGTGTTGATGTTTGTTTTTTTGTTTTTTTTAACTGTCAGATTTAATTTATTTGCAGTCATGCTCGAGATGCATGTTCAGGTCCAAACTGATATCAACAAAGTGGCATAACTTTTATACCACCTCATGTATACACAGTGATTGTAGTATTTTTCCTGCAGTTTACCACAGAACTTGGTGTTTTTTTCCTGTAATAACTGGTCTCTGTGAGGATGGATTTGCTTACACACATTTCCCTCCAGCTTAATCAGTTTTTAAATGTGCGAACTGCTTTGTGAAGTGTATGTCAATACACTCAAACATCTTTAAAATCTGATGCACAGTGTGTATCCATGTTGATCAAATCCTGACAATGCTGTGAAAGAGAGAAAAAGACAGACTTGACCAAACTCTGTTTAAACTTTCTAAACTTGTGTTTTTGCTTCTGCCACTTAAACACTTTTAGCTCAATTTCACTGCAACAAAAAGTCCTGCATTTTAAGGAAACAGCACAATCCTGGTGAAACAGAAAAACACAAACAGTATAAAACACTTAAATCACTAAAAACCAGAAGCCACGTTTCTTTGATTATATGTTGATCATGTTTTTTCATGTGTACAACGTTTTTTTTTTAAGTGGGGAAGTGTTAAAGTGTTTAAACAGAAAGCAGTGGGTCTTCTTTTTTTGATTGTTGAAGATCTTTCATCTCATTTAAGCTTTCAGAGCAGTTAAAGTCACATGTGTGCAGTCACCTTTACCTGTGTGCAAAGCCTCAGTAGATATAGCTCTCCAAACACTAACTAGACAACACACTGTGTTTCCCAAGCATGCAGCGCTGTGAGGCTTAGCTACTTAAACACACATGCTGAATGAGGCAAAGGTGTAAATTTGCATCTAAGCCAGAAATGATTTTTTTATTCAAATCACATTCAATTTTAACCATTGATCACATCTTTTCTGTCAAGCCAGCTTCACTCTGAGAGTAACAGCAGGTGGTTTCCACAACCACCTGCTGTAACACTGCCTTCTGTTTTGTAGATTTTTATGAGGCCTGATTTTGCTCTGGAGGATCCAGCGACCTTCAATGTGGTCCTGCCCTGGTCACACTTTCATAGTGCTGGAGGGAAGAGCAGCAGAGACGTGGCCTCCTCCAAGCTGCTGCAGGAACAGGTGAAATGTCGGCAAAGTGCATATTTGGGTGTAAAGCTGTCAAACCTGGTGAGATCCTGCATGTTTCACTGGATCTTGATTAAAACGCAGTCTCCGAACATCACAATGAGTCCAACGTCCAATAATGTCTCTCATCTTTAATGGACTTTTGTTCAGTAAAACACAAGTATTAATAGTTAGACGGCCGCTGTGATGAAAGAAAACAAACAAAACTGTTAACTTTGTTTAAGCCCAGTCTCTTTCATTTCTATTGTTCAGCTTATAGAAATTGTTTGCATGCTCTTGGGTTGCAGTGGGTTTGAATTATTTGATAATGTAGATTAGAAATGATGATTTAAAACATTAAAAATGCAGCTCTGGGAAGTTGTTAAAAGGGGGAGAAATAAGAAAGAAATAAAGTTTGTCCCATTCTTGTGTTTTTCAACCAGCAGAGAAAACAGCCTTTCTTTGTGTCCTGATTTTAATCCCATTCTGCATCTGCTCCTCCCTCCAGCTGAGTCACTACCTGGATGTTGTGGAGGTCAGCATCGCCCGGCAGATCTCACTGCGTTCTGAGGCTTTCTTCCATGCCATGTCCTCACAGCACGAGCTGCAGGACAGGCTGCAGGAGACGCAGCGAGCGGTGGCCGTCTTGCGGGGCCGCACTGCGGCCATGGATCGGGTCATGTGCCAGGGGCCTCTCCAGGCCCTCCGCACTGCTCTGACTCGCAACAATTGCGTGAAACTGCACAACAAGCTGAAGCTGATGGCAGCGGTGCATCAGACGCAGCCCACTGTGCAGCTGCTGCTCTCCACCTCAGAATTTGTTGGAGCTTTGGAGCTTATTGCCACCACCAAGGAGGTCCTACAGCAGGAGCTGCAGGGAATCCACAGCTTCAGGTAAGAAGCAGCTCTGTTGGTATTTCAATGAGGAAGTTTATTGTTGTGGTTGTATACTTGTGATTATACGGTCTACGGTCAGGGTGCAGTCTGCGCTAGCTACAGCTGCTGTAGCCACTCTAACACACACTAAGACGCTGATGTGTGTTGTGTGTGTGCATCCCTCAGACATCTGGGCTCTCAGTTGTGTGAGCTGGAGAAGCTGATCGATAAGATGATGGTGGAGGACTTCAGTATGTATGCTCGCAGTGACCTGAGCCGCATTTTGAAGGACGAACCGCAGGTCCTGGAGAAGGTCTGAACAAACCCCTCATTCATTTATCCAGACTGTGCTGAGGCTCACAATAACTGTATTTTCCAAAACCTTTAATGATGCTGTGTGCTTCCTGTCCAGGTCATGTTTAAATTTAAACACCAAAGTGTTTTTAATGTGGTTACACTGGCTAAAACAAGCTGATGAAGCCTCTTTATGTGGCCTGTAATGACGTGTTTAGCCATGTTGCTCTGAGGGGTGTATTCAGAATCAGCTGGGAAGCTACCACTACTATTTCACAACACACTGGCCTTCAATGGTATGAGTCAGAAATGGCTTAACAGTCCAGTTTGTGGCATCTCTTTCTGTTAGAATTAAAAATGAAATGATCCTCTTTAACCCCCCATTAGTTCCAAGCTGTTACAGCATGTTGAACGACAGCATTGTAGCAGCACAGAAGGAAAAGTTTTTCCTTCTTCCTGCTTCCGAGGTGATTTGTGAAGACAGGATATCTGAATCCAGGTGATCAAACGGAGAGAAAATGACTCATCGTGAGAGAAAGCATCCTTTATTTGCCAGTGCAACAGAAATGCAAATAGAAATGTATAAAAAGGAGATGCAGGCGTAAGTATGCCCAGCAAAGTAAATGTAAAGGAAGATTACACACTTTCGTAAATTAGAAGAGCAAAGTTGTGATGAAATTGTGAAGTTATATAAAACATTTTGTACAATTATGTACAGGGAAAGTAAAAAGAAATTTAAAAAAAAATTCTTTTTTTTTCCAAACATTTTAAAGCTCACTTGACTTTTGGTTTCTTTTTTTTTTTTGGGCTAAATATTTTTTCTGTTTTTTTTCTTCAACTTTGAACTTTTCATTTAAGCCAGAAACGGTTTATTTGAAGTTTGATGAGAAAAGAAATTTGGTTTTAACTTGTAGGTAAATTATGTGTTTAACTCATGCTCATCACAGGTTCACAAACCAAACGCTGCCTCACAAAAGGTGGGCAGCAATCACACACACACACACACACACCTCGCTGACAACTTGCATGTATTTCATTAAATCAATGAATCCTGTCTGCTGCTGAAATCGGGCTCCGACGTCAGGATGGGAATCAGTCTAACTGTCCTGGAACCAGTCCAAGTTTGGGCACACGTTTAGATTTAATGGGTCGGTGTGTCCAAACTTTTGACTGGTTCTGTGTGTGTTCAGGCCGTTGCATTAATGTGCTTTGGGTAGCTGCTGGGTGGGCTTCACTGCTTCTGAATAATCTATGTGGTATTGCCTAGATTACTGAGCTTCAGATCTGATGATCTGATGGATTTCTAGGTGAGTTACAGTAAAACGACACTGAAATGATTAGTCGTTCAAACAGTTTGGACAGTTGAATGATGGAGTTTCGGGTTCATTGTTTGACTGTGACTAGATTTGGTCCTCACTAATGATCATTTTGATTATTAATAACCTGCTGCTTGGGTGACGTACTCCTTCAATCTCAGCGAATGGAACAGGGACAAAAATGAATTTGTAATTGATGTGAAATTCACACGCTCGTGCAGATGCTTACAATCCTTCTGTTGGTGGAGTTGAAGACTGTGTTTGAGGACTCGTGTTTCCTTTTGGCTTTTAATTTTTGTACATTTGTGTGTTTAAGGAGCGTCTGGAGTCACTGGTGTTTGGTCTTCTGCGGCAGAGGAAGCTGGACTTTCTAGATATTTACAGTGATGAGATGATCATAGCTGCTAAGACCATTGTCACACAGGTACGACTCCGAACATCGCTGGAAACAACATAGTAAATTTGTTCCAAACCAGTACATTAACTCCACATTAGAGATGCACCGATTGCAAAATTCTTGGCCGATACCGATTTCCGGTTTTTGAGGGGGTCTGACCTGCCAAAACCGGTTTTACCGATACCGATTTTCTATCTAAGAAATCATTATAATCATACAATAGACACCATATTTACTTGGCTTGAGAATAAAACATCAAAAATAAGATATAGTGAGTTTCAACAACAATCAACGACATCTTTGTTTTGCTTTGGTTCAGTTTTGAGCTGTCCGCGTTGAGCTGCTGCGCATGCGTGTCAGCGTGACCGGCCAAAAACCGGAAATGACGACAGTGACCGGCCGGTCACCGATTGGGCCGATTGGATAGAAAACCGGCCTTTTTGATCGGCGGCCGATTGACCGGTGCATCTCTACTCCACATAAATGATCCAACACTTAGTTATTCTGAAGGGAAACCTGTCTGTCTTTGCAGTGTGTGGCAGAGAGTGTTGTGCAGATTGAAGAAATTGACACAGAAGTTGTCATTAAGTAAGTAGAGTTGTTAGTATAGATTTGGGTAGCTGCAGTTGGTGTTCTTTTTATAGCTTTTTTTTCTTAAATGGCATTTTTGTCAGTGTATAATGTAGCACACAGTTCTTATTTTTAAGCGTAGTGTAAGCCGGAATGTTCTGTAGCTACCCATTTATTTAAAAAAATGTAGGAGTTTGCTCTAAAAATCTCCCTTAAGGGAAAAATTAAATGAATGAAATAAACATAAGGATGCATCAAAGCCATAAGATATGATCTGTAACTTCACTTTCAAACACGTCTTTCCGTGTTTATTAAGGCTAGCTGACCAGATGCGACTGATGACGTTCCCTCAGTGGTTTGAGCTGCTGAAAAATGTGTTTGAGAGTTTCATTCTCTTCCTGCAGAGAATCAAGGTGAGTAAAACCTGAACTTTAGTCTGGACTTTTATTCTCCAGACTTTAAACATGTATTCACTAAACCATTGTGACATCCTCAAATTTACTCCCGTTGGTGACCTTTGTGGTCAAAAATGGCCATGAACCAAAACTACTATAAAATCATTATTCATTTATTTTTGATTCTTTATTTTTAAAAATCAACTTCAGATCTGCTCAAAACTACCAAGCATTCAATCATTTTATTATTTTAACCAGTTTATGGTTAAACCAATGCCAGTTTAATTATTTGAATTTTTATTGTCATAATAATTCAAATAATTAGTATAAAAGTGATTAGAGTCTTGGTAATGTCAAAGATCTGATAATATTTGACATATTCAAGCCTTTACTCGCCACCAAAGACCCATCCTCTTACGTTTTATTTAATGCAAGAAATTCTAAAAATAATTGAATGTTTGGTAGTTTTGAGCATGTCTGAAGATGTTGAAGTGATTCGTGAAAAAAAGAGAAAACAACACCAATGGATTGCATTAAATCGTGACTTCAATTCAGTCCCTCATTCTGAGTTGCACGGGGCAATGGATATGATTTGGTGGTGAGGTATTAAATATAATCCAGTTTTCATGACTGAATCATTTAACTGCTCGGTAGCCTACTGTTTATTATTTATCTGCACTCTCCCTCAGACTGATGTGTCGTTTATCAGCTTTTATTCACGTGCCTGGCTTAGCCAGGCGAGACAAATTATAATACTAAAGTCATCAGAGAAGAGACAGATAAACAAAAGATGGATTAAGGAGGCAATAAAAATAAGAAAGCAGGTCAAGAACACCATCAACAGGGATGAGGAAGCGTTTATGCTCCAACAGAGACCATCAGACAGCGATCCATCAGGTCGGCCTCGCCCAACTTTTTTCCAGGGAGGCCTGCAGAGAGAGAAAAGAGAAATACAAATGTACGATGCCATTGCTGTCATAAGTTTGTCATGGGACATCTCTCAGCAGTCTAAGCCTATGGCAGCATAGCTAAGGGATGGCTAGACCCAGCCTAACTGTAAGATTCATCAAAAAGGAAGGATCTACCTAAAGGATGCAAAATGCACCAGCATGTAGAAATGTTCCAAACCTCCCAAAGAGGGCAAAGGGTTAAGCAGTTGTTAAGGTCTACACTTGTTTTTTACATCTGTTCTCCCTCTGTTTGTCTTCAAGGCCACTTTAACCGTGATCAGAAATGTGGTTCTCGAGGTTCTGGACTCAAATCAGAGGAACCGGCTCCTGACGGAGGCCGGCTCAGAGACATCAAGCCAGGAGGCCTCCCAGGGCTCGTCACTCTTGCATGGGGAGGCTGAGCTAGCTTACCTCACCCATGAAGGTCTGTTCATCAGTGATGCACTGACTGATGCCCAGCAGCAGCAGAAGGCATCGCTGGTGTCTCAGGATCAAAGCTCAGCAACAAGCTCCAAGACCCAGCAGGGTCCAGGGGAACCTGCAACCAGCGACCTGGCCTTGGGGATCACAGAGATTCCTGCCTGCAGAGAGCAGAGCTTTGTGTATGTCACTAGAGTTTCCTTTGTTTTCTTTGGTTTCCTTTTTTCTGTTTTTAAAGAAAAGAGGGAAAACAAACTTTGTATCTGTTAACAAATCAGGCCCACTTTGTTCCTGGTGTTGCAGCAGGAGGTTTTTCTTTTTTGAACCAGTTAAATTATAGCGAGTCAAGCTCAGTAAGCGATGAGAAAAAAAAAGTAGGAGGGATCAGATATTCTGGCTTTCCATGTTTTTGCTTGTGCAAAAAAATGTGTACCAACCCATCCTGTACTGATCCGGATCTGTTGGTGGAAACGGAGCTTTAGATCCCATCAGCTGTTGTATCATTTCTTCACTTAATCGAGGATGTAAACAGTAAAAAAAGTATAATTTTTTCACATCAGCCTGAATGAAGACTTTTCTGCTCAGGTCTGGTGAGAACATGATGCCCACTGAGCTGGAACTGAACTGTGTGAGCAGCAACATCCAGGAGCTGCTGTACACGGCTTCTGATGTCAGCCATGACCGATGTGTCAAAGTCCTCACTGCCAGAGCCAAGGTATGATGCACATTTTATTTTTTAAGATCTCTTTTGAAAGAAATAACTGGCGGTTGTATCTGCCTCCAACAGGACGGCTCTCTGGAGCGTCTGAGCTCGGCAGAGTTTGTGTGTCTCTCTCAGGCGGTGGAGGGTTTTGTCCGGGACACCGAGGAGCTCTGCGGCAGGCGAAGCGTCTCCTTGAGGGGGGCCCTGCAGAGTCAGGCCAACCGCTTCGTCCACCGCTTCCACGACGAGCGAAAGACCAAACTCGGGTAACCTCCTGCCCTGAAACAGACAGAAAACTTTTATCTGAATTTTAAAATTGTACTTCACAGAATGCAAAGTTGACTTGTGATGCTGAGGCAGCGGCTTTCTTTGGACCTGCTGCTACACCTTTAAAAATGTAGCTATAAATGTCACTAAGCCCAATTTAACCGTAACATCAACACCTTTTCTTTTAATCACATTGATTGTTAATTGTGAAAGCGTGGGAGGAGTCAGATGACTGTGTGTTCTTTATGTTGTTGCTTGGTGTTGCTGCAGCCTCCTCCTGGATAACGAGCGCTGGAAACAGGCGGAGGTTCCAGCGGAGTTTCAGGATCTGGTTAACTCCATCGCTGATGGCAGAATAACACTACCAGAGCGCAAAACCTCAGGTAGCCCCAAACATTTGATAGATTGATTTGATTTTGCTACCTTTCAGTCTTGCACATTACCCAGACTAGAGCCTGCTGTGTACAGGGCATTGGTTGCTCTGGTGTGCCTACCTTCTTTACATTTGAATGGATATAAATTTTTTGTTGATGCACCCCAGATATGTCAGCGTCGCCCTCAGCACCTCGATTTTAGATGCACTAAGTAACCTTCCAACCATAAAACTCTGCACTCCTGACTCTCTATTACGTGCGTTTCTGGAGCCGTCGCTGCCCAGCGGCGTCCTGAGGATGAACCGAGTTCGGCTTCATGCATCGCGTCACATGCTAGCAAGTGGATATGAAGTGCTGTAGTGCATCTTTAACACATTTTAGGATTGTTTTTTGATCATTACCCAGAGATATTGATGGTTTAAATTATTGTGAATAATATAGAAGTATAGAAGAATGTTTATTTGAATCGTGAATGTTAAAAAAAAACTAAAAAAAACTGATAATAAACATTTCAAACTGAAATTGATCATGACATTGTGCTGCTTATGGGAAAAGTTTTCCCTCATCCAGATCTACACTTAATCTTTTTCATGCTAATTATCTCCTTGGACTTGAATTGGACCTGAAAACGTTTCTCTTTTTTCAGCCAGTCAGCATTTTCTCAGCCTGATGTTATGCATTTGGTTTTCTTTTAGAGCTGTGTGTTGCATTTCTTAATATTTTTGGACAGTGTTGGTGTTTTCGTTGGCCTCTTAGCCACTGCTGAACTCCTGAAGGAGACTGAACAAAATCCATTCAACTCATCCAGCTTTTCTTGTTAATTTGGCTCAGGCACCATTAAAAACCCTTAAATAAATGAAGATAACAAATCACACCCCCATGAGTAAATTCCACTTTTTGACTTCAGATTTCATGAATCACGTCTTTATTCTCTTCTGCGCTTGGATTTCAAACTAAGAGCTAACCTATCTCTGACTTTCTATATTCCTCCCTGAGCTCGGGGGGGTGACAGACATCCGAGTGGTTAAAAAGTCCTATACTTGAGAAATGTTAGATGCACCAGTTCAACCAGGAAACAAAGGTAGTCGCTTTCAACAGATTTTTGTTTACCTGTTGTCCTTATGTTTGCTTCCTTTCTACCCCAACAAATCCCACTCATGCCCAGTGCTAAAGATACATGAAGTTTACATCATTTAAAAGACAATGTTTTGTGTTCATAACTGTTGCTTTATGGTTAAAGTTTTATACACTTTATTCACTGTTTTCTGTGTTTGAGTTGTTCACCAGCTGCACAGAAACATATCTGTATGAGCTGCTTCTGTGATTGGTCCATGTTGGTATTTAATATTTACACAGCACCTTGTTTTGTTCAAATATGTCGCCCCTGTAGAACAGGAATGTGAAATGAAGTGGGATGAAATCAAATCCGGGCTGCTCGCGATGCTGACCGGGGTTCTGCCTGCACTTATATCCTGTTCAGACCAAATCTACAAACCACCTCACAGACAGACTGAATTTAGACTTTTAAGCTCAGTTTTGCAGTAAAAATATTTAGACACATGAAGACGCACACATTCAGTGTTTTCACAGGTTCACACACTGAGACATGAGTAACAGACTGGCCACAAGGCAGCGAGAGCAGGACCTCCCACTTCTGACTAAACTCTGTAAGCTAACAGAAGAATCCCTCATGCGGAGCAGCTCTGGATGATCTGGATCTGGAATAGTTCTTATTTTGTGTCAAGAAAAATGTGAAGCCATTGCATGAGATTTTTTTCTTTGGTATGCAGTTTAACCAGTAAATCAGAATCAGAAAGCCTTTATTGTCATTGTAAACCAGAGCATACAACGAGATTAGGGGGTGCTACTCTTTATGGTGTTTGCATCATAATAGAAAGAATATGTTAAAAATAAAGGCAAAAGGAGGAAAAACAAATAAAAATAAAATACTTAAAGTAAAAAAAAAGTATGGTAAGTACTAAAAAGCAGATATATACACATATTTACAATTTGAATGTATTGCACTTAGAGTACTTATATTGCACAACGCGGTTTGAGTTTCACAGTGGTGTGATACTTGTTGCAGTCTATTTCACACGTGTGTGATGTTTCGTCTTGTTGAGTGTGTTCTCCTTATTGTGTGGTTTGTTCATGGGAGTTCAGGGCACTGATGGCTCTGGGGAAAAAGCTGTCCCTGAGTCTGTTTGTACGGGCTTTGTGAGCTCTGTAGCGCCTACCAGAGGGCAGCAGGTTGAACAAGTGGTTGTTAGGGTGGAATGGGTCCTTGACGATTTTTGAGGCTCTGCTGTGGTACCGAGAGCTGGCTATTTGGTCCAGAGGGGGGAGGGGGCACTCGGTGATCTTCTGGGCCATGTTAATCACTCTCTGCAGTGCTCTCCTGTCTGCTGCTGTGCACCCAGCGTACCACGCTGTGATGCAGTACGCCAGGATGCTCTCTACGGTGGCTTGGTAGGACAACAGCAGCTTCTCATCCAGGTTGTTTCTCCTGAGTACTCTCAGGAAGTGGAGTCGCTGCTGGGCCTTCTTCACCACTGCTGTAGTGTTTACAGTCCAGGAGAGATTATCTGAGATGTGGACGCCCAGAAGCTTGAATGAGTGGACTCTTTCCACACACTCTCCATTAATGAGGAGGGGGGTCAGGTCTGCTCTGTTCTTGCGGAAGTCCATGATGAGTTCTTTTGTTTTTGTGATGTTCAGTGTAAGGTTGTTTACTAAACACCACGCTTCCAGTTTCACCACCTCATCTCTGTAGGCTGACTCATCTCCTCCTGAGATGAGCCCGACCACGGTGGTATCATCAGCAAATTTGATGATGGAGTTGGAGAGATGAGCTGGTGTGCAGTTGTGTGTGTACAGTGAGTACAAGAGAGGGCTCAGTACACAACCTTGTGGGGATCCAGTGCTGAGGGTTATGGTGGGGGAGAGATGGGGGCCAAGTTTGACAGATTGTGGGCGGTCTGTGAGGAAGTCTCTGATCCATCTGCAGATGTGTGAGGAGAGCCCGAGATGGGAGAGTTTTCCAGCCAGAATGTCCAGGATAATTGTGTTAAAGGCTGAGCTATAATCTGTGAAGAGCATCCTCACATAGTTCCCCCTGTGCTCTAGGTGGCTCATGCTGTGTGGAGAACTGTGGCGATGGCGTCCTCTGTTGAGTAAAAATAACATTTGTTTTTTTTTTTTGTTTTTCAATAGAAGCTATGTTTTTTTTAATGCATCCAAAATTTTCACTGCGACCAAGAGAAATTGAATGCAGTCCACTTTATTTACATTAAAGAGAACACATGGATGCCAATGTGTTGTACATATAGAAACACAGACATCCACCACACAGCCCAAGATTCTGCACATCAAAAGGCATTAAAAGACTTAGAACAACAAAAGTACACTAAAAAGTATAAGACTCCAATACTACTAAAGGACTAAAATACTTTAAAATACAATTAAAAGAAATCATAAGGCTAAAATACATTAAAAAGAGCCAATTTTCTTGCTGCTCTAAAAGCCAAATGAAAACCTGAATTTATGTAAGGAGCCCTATAAAATGACATATTCGTCCAGTTTTTACAAATGTATAATTAGAAGCATCTTTTAACCACATTTATAATGATTAATAAATAAAATGCATCATTGATGTGACAGAGGTGGCGTTTCTAACTCATGACGTTTCTTCCTGCAGGTCCAGATGACAGAAAACCCTCAGAGTTTCTTCTGGTCAACGGGCAGAAATACGCTGTTGTTGGGTAGGTTTCCTCCCCTGATGAAAGCCCAACACTTCGTACTGATGTATGGTCACATGAAATCTACTCTGCTTCTTCAGGACGGTTCTGCTGCTGATCCGGATCTTTCTGGAATACTGTCAGTGTGTGAACGACATCCCATCAATCGCCACCGACATGCTGACGCGTCTGTCGGACCTCCTGAAGGTAAAAAGAACCCGGCAGAGTTCAGACAACCTTCCTCACACTCGCTGCTTCTGTCAGCTCAGTGATTGATTCGTGTTTCTGTGCTGCAGCACTTCAACTCCCGCAGCTGCCAGTTGGTTCTGGGAGCCGGAGCGCTGCAGGTTGTCGGGCTCAAGACCATCACCACCAAAAACCTGGGTACACAGCAGCTGCACACAACTCTGAGTGCTTGGGTTTAACTGAGGATGGAGATGAAACACATGAATTGACAGATCATCTGTGTGTGTGTGTAGCTTTAGCTTCCCGCTGCCTGCAGCTGGTGGTTCACTACATTCCCATCATCAGAGCTCATTTTGAGACCAAACTGCAGCCCAGACAGTTCAGCGTCCTCAGACACTTTGACCACATCACTAAGGTAACACGCATTAACACACATCCAACAAAAAAATGAATCAATACTTAAGATTAGTTACAGAAAAAAATGTCCAAAAATCTGTGTCATATATTTAGTTTATAATGTAGAAGGAAAATTCATAAAGCCGTTTTTCTGTTCTGCAGGACTACAACGATCACATAGCCGAGATCTCTGCTAAGCTGGTGGCCATCATGGACAGTTTGTTTGAGAAGCTTTTATCAAAGGTACGGTCAAAACTCTGTTAACAACATCTTCCATCTCACAGGAATCATCACCACATAGTCAATAGAGCTTCATGTTCTTATTAAAAATACTTAGTGTTTTGTCTAAAGTTGGCCTTTGACCTTGTTTGTATCACTTTATGGAAAAAACTTTGCTTAAAACCCTGTTGTAAACTTGTCTTCTGCCCCCTGGTGGATACATTTTGCACTGCAATAATTTGGACATAACATGTAACAGGTTTTTTTTTCTTCTTTTTTAACATTAAGCTCAAGGACCAAACAAGGACTTAAGATGAGAAAAAATCATTTTTTACCATTATTTCTTTAGTCAGGCTTTAAAGGTTTTTAATTTATTGATTGAGATAGATTTTGAACATTTGAAGATCAGGTAAAAAAAAATTATAACAAAATGTCATCATTGAAAAGGAATGTGAAGAAGCGTAAACTTATATAATCCCAGCCCTTCTTCATACCTCAATAAGTTATAGTCAATATATATATATAACATAGTCACACTCGTAATCCCTAATAACCGCTAGACATTGCTTTATATTTTAATGAAACAGTATTAGTAATAAAAATAACAACATAAATAACAATACTCAGCATATGCATCAGTATCTCCTTAAATAACAATACATGTTATTACTGGAGTTACAGTAATAATAATCATACTTGTTCTTTAACATTATAATATCTACAGTAATGATAACAGTTTAATAATAATAATAATAATAATAATAATAATAATTAAAGCCGCAAGCGGCATCCATCGGGTCCGAGCGTCCTGGACCCCGCCACCCGATGTTGCCATGACAACAGGTGGTGTAATGTGTTAAGGACCCAACCTGTATGAATCCTGTCAAGTTTGGTGCAGTTCCCATTTATTCCTGTGGAGATATGAGCAAACAGTGTTTCATGGCGAGAAGGCGTTTTTCCGTCGGTTGCCACGGCAACACGCTTTCTCCTATTAGAAAGATTTGAATAGCGTTTGGTCCCCAACTTGTCAGGAAGGTTCCCAACAAGTTTGGAGTCGGTCGCATGAATCCCCTCAGAGTAGTTCGTTCAAATACGATGTGTGTAACGTGCAAAAAATGGCCAAAAAATGGCTGTACACGCCAAGATGGCGGGCACCCTGTTGCCATGGCAACAGGTGTTTGATTGACTTTTTTGCTTGACTCGGGGTGGTACACGTGTGTGCTGAGTTTCGTGTTCCTACGTCGAAGTAGACTTTTGGGACCCCATTCATTGGGGTATTTTTTTGACTTCTAGGTGGCGCTGTTGAGCCACTTTTGTATTGAAGTGTATGCGGACCTTAGAATATCCGAGTTACGCGGGGCTTGATGTGTGTGCCAAGTTTCACAACTTTTCATGGGTGTTTAGGGGGTCAAATTTGGGGTCGAAATGCTTAGAAGGAGGAGGAGAATAATAAACATTTGGAAAACAATAGGATCCTTCCATACTTCGTATGGCTCGGACCCTAATAATTAAAGCTGGAAGGCCCTTGCACCTCTGGCGCCGCTCCGGCCTATTGCACCACCGCCTCACCCGACAACCTCCCTCCCACAACGCTCCTGCTCTCGCCTGCAGCCGTATGCTCTTTCTTCCAGAACATTAAGTGGTGCTTTTCCTCATGAGAGGATTAACCGGCACCTCAGTCTGACCAGTGATGACATCTGAACCATGCATGACCTTGTTTCTGACAAGTGGTGTCATATTCTTAAAAACCGGAGCATGATTTTATCAAGAGGAAACTTTCACGTGGCCACTAGGTGGCGCTATATTCGTTTTTCATGTAGAACCATGTTCAGGTTGGAACTCTGAGAACAGGAAAACATCACCTCTACTGGTCATCTGACGGCAGGGTTAGAGCCACTTCCTGTTTCATGGCGAATGATTTAACCATCACAGGAAGCCATTTTAATCATGATGCTGCTAGAAGTCAGACATATTTTCAACCATGAGTTCATGAAGGATGATGTTAATGAGTTTGAATTGGTTTTACAGGTATTAAAGGGTTAAAATGGTGGGACTTCCTGTTTCCAGGGGGCGGGGCTATGGCGTTGACAACATCAGGACATGAAGAGGCTTTTTTGTCTGTCTTGGCATGTTATATAAATATGCCACATTTCATCAATGTCAGTCAAAGCCGTGGGTGGAGCTGATAGATTAAATATTTATAGGGGGCGCTATAGAGCTACATGACCAGCATATGTCTATTTGAATCAGTTCCAGGCCTGACCTCTGTCCTCTCTGCCGAGTTTGGTGGAGATCAACAGTACAACGGGTCAGTTACAAGTACTTCCTGTTTGATGGCGTCGATCCACTATTCGCCATGGTTACGCTTGGTGAAGGAACTTGAGATTTTTATTGTGGTATCATGAAAGGGTTTGACCTGTTATGAAGTACTTTCAGGTGTGTAGGTTTCATTCCTGAGGAGAAGGACCCCGGCGTCTGAAAAAAAGCACTTCCTGTTGAAAGTGGGCGGGGCTTGGGGCTAGACCGGAATTGGTCATATGGATCTGTTCAGGGCCAGACCCTGATTAATCCCTGTGAATTTGATGGTGATTGGATTTAAGGATTTATACTGATTTATGATGTCATGGCGTCTTATCGAAGTTCGCCATGGCGCCACGGTATCGCTCTGCAGCGTAGAGCCACAGTTTTCACTGGATATCATCACCAACTTGTTTTCTGCTGTCTGACCCAGTTTGGACCTGGTTGTGTCCAAAACGTCAGAGAAATGGGTCTTTGAGTAAAGACCATGACTTCCTGTCGCCAGGGGGCGTGGCCAATTCATAACCCAAATATTGACATGTACATGTGTTCAGGATGGGACTGGCATCATACATGGCCTCTTTCGTTTTTAATGGCGAGACGTCCCCTCCATGCCCTTTCTCCTATTAGAAAACTTTTAAAGACACATGCCTTCTGAACATCCTGAGCTATTTTGGTAGCGGTACGATAAAATCTCTAGGAGGAGATAGATTTCAGTCATGTCAGTAAAACGCCAAAATGGCCGACTTCCTGTTGGTTTTTGGCCGTTGCTCCAAGAGGATTTTTTGTTTGCCCGATCATTTAGAGTATGTGGGGCGAATTTCATAAAGATTGATGACGTGCAGTGTCGTAAATAGGTGGCGCGCTCTTTCAATTTTCCCCGAACAGTCCCGAGCTCCCAAAAATACGTAAATTTACAACTTCCTTTGGGGGGGTACGCAAAATTTGGTGAGTTTTCAAGCATGTTCAGGTTCCCTAAAATGCGATTTACTTTTGAGAAGAAGAAGAAGGAAAAAACGGAGCAGTTACAACAGGCCTTCGCACGCCTTCGGTGCTCCGGTCTGATAATAATTATATGCACAGTGTTTATATTATTTAAAAATCTCTATTACTTATAATACTTAATTACAATAGGGGAGCTATGCAGTAATAATAGTAGCACTTATTCTGTGAGCAGCACATGCAACGGCTGGATACCTCGATCAGCAGGACGTCCATGTCTCATGCAGGAGGTCCGAGTTCGAATCCCACAGAGGTTCCAGTTGGGTCCTTAGGTCAGACCCTTAATGCTACTGCCTAACTACATTCAGATGTTAGCTGCTTTGGAGCAAAGCGTGTGCTAACTGTAGAATGATGCTATAATACTTGCTTTAACCCTTTCCTCCTCCACCTGATGCTCCCAGTGTTTTGGTGTGTTGCGTTGTGCTTAGTCTGTCTCTGCATCTGACGTTTCTTCTTCAGTATGAAGTGAAGGCTCCGATGCCGTCCACCTGTTTCAGAAACGTTTGCAAGCAGATGGCCAAGATGCACGAAGCTATTTATGACCTTTTACCTGAAGAACAGACCCAGGTGAGACTCTGCACATCTCTGCTGGTATTTAACCTCGTATGTTCTTTATTAACAGTCCATAGTTTGACATTAACAGACTGTGTTATCCTGCACAGATGTTGTTTCTGAGGATCAACGCCAGTTTTAAAATGCACCTGAAGAGGCAGCTGGCTCGACTAGGCGTCGTAAATGATGGAGGACCCCAGCACGGGTAATTACAACACATAAACTAATCAGGTATCATGTAAGCAAGGAAAAGATTTAGTAGTTTGGAGGGTTATTTCTAGATTCGACACAGATCCAAGCAGCAGATCCCACATCAGTTTTTTAACGTGTTTTTAAAAGTGGAAACTGGTTGTTTCCAGGCTGGTTGTGGTGGATGTGGCCTTCTACACGGAGAACATCCAGGTGCTGAAGAGCCTCGAGAGGCTCGATCTGAACATGGCTGAGATCTGGGAGCAGAAAAGGTGATGGACGACAAAAATCTGGACATCCAGAATGACTGACAAGCTGGCCCCAGTGATGGGGGCCGACCTCGGGGGGCTGACAGCGGGCTGGCTGAGAGCGGGGGAGGACCGCAGGGACCAAAAACCACCACAAAACTGGGAGAAGAGCAGCAGCAGCGTGCTGGACTTCAGCAGTTTCAAAGACTTAATCTAGAAACACAAAAATCCTCCTTTGACCTGCTGCCACCTCATCTCGCTGTGTGCAATCCAACAGAAATACTAGTAAATTATTGAAGAGTTTTAGCCGGAGCAGGTTGTTGATAATGATGACTAAACAGTGGAGTAATTTATTTTTCTCTCTTCTTCTGTTTGTGGTGGACTTTTCTGCCAGCAGGCTGTGGTGTTGATGGCATTTTCGTACCTTTTTCTATCTTCTCTGGACTTTCCAGAAACATCCGGACTGTGAACGCATCACTTAGCTTCATCCTCTTTCTACCAAAGTAAAACTGTTTGTAATTTAGGAATTCTGCTGTCCAACCAATCATGTATGGCGTCTTCAGCTGGCTGATATTCAGGCTCAGCTGTGACGGTAACAAGTGAGGGAGGAAGGGATTTTTTTTTTCTTTTAAGCTAATTTTGTTGAACGTGGGGAGTTTGAGGCATGCAGAGCAGCTCGTTCGCTGCTCTCCTCTTTCTGCTGTAGCTGCAAGAGCTTTTCTTCACTTAGATTTGGAAACGGAGCAGAAAAGTCTGCAGGTTTAGGTTTTTAAATCTGGAGATTGGTTAAATGTTCCATATGTGAGCAAACGTCAGCATCGAGTCAAACTTCCACATTTTTCATAATGCAAGTAGCAGATCAGTTGATTAACTTTGAAATCACCACAATGTTCAGTGCGGTACGTGTTGTAGAGGAGCCCTCTCTACCCTGGAGAAGACACATGTTTCTCAGACAAGTAAGAAACTGTCAGACGTGGAAGCTAATAGAGCTTCACGGCTCTGGTTACAAACACTAGCATGCTCTCTACCGGTTATTAGGCATGTTAACATGCATCGTCTCTCTGCTACGCATGCTGGTTATCAAACCGTTCTAATACTACAGACATCAGGCCAGTCTTGGGGAACCAGGTGCTTACAGCTCTCAGTTATTCTCCCTTCCAGCTTCAGATTTCTACTCTGAGTTCCTTTAGATGAGAGAAAACATCTGTCCAGATGCAGCCACCACAGGTTGGGAGGTTATTGAATGAAGCATCTGGCTCCCTCAGCCTCAGCATCGCTCTGTGTACCACCGGTTTAACAGGAAACTTGTTTCTGTCCTCTTCCCTCATTCTGAGATGAAGCTTTGAGGCATTTGATAAGTTAATGCAGTCAGTCGTTGGACTCCCACACGGACCTGTGAAGCTGGAGAAAGACGGCAGTTACCTGGACGTGATGCGACAGCGGCCGTCCGTCTCCCGTTCGAGAACAGAAAGCATTAACTCTTTCATCACTGTCCTCTTCAGAAGTGCCTACTTTTGATCTGTTGTCAGAGATGACGCATCCGAGCTCTCCACTACAGTGTGCCTACCATACCACTGTGTGTGTGTGTGTGTGTGTGTGTGTGTGTGTGTGTGTGAATGAATGAGTTGGGCAGCATGTGCGAGAGTCTGAGAGATGTTGAATCCTTCAAACCTGCTGTGAATAAAACAGGATAACAGAGCACCTTGTCAGTCTCTATTTGTTGCTGCGTTTGGCTTCCAGACTGACTGAAGAGGTTCATACTGATGTATTTAAGGGTAAAAGATGAGTCAAATTCAGTGAAGCTGAACAGAAAAACATCCAGCTCATTTTTCCTGTGCTGCGCTGGAGGTTTTAGATGTTTGTCTCAAACCTTCAGCTTCTTGTCAAGCTCTACACAGACCTGTTTGTGACCCGTTCATTTGAGTCAGGCGTGTTGAAGTGGACAAACATCTAAAACCTAGAAAGACTGGCCCTCGAGGACCAGAACTGGACATCCTTGATTTCACCAAACTAACCTCCTTATGTCATTACTCAGAATATTTTCTGCTGTGTAAACCATTAAAACCTGTAATCCTGCCTTTACTGAAGCAGGAAATAATCAAGTTTCCAGTTCAGCTCTGATTTGTTTCATTCAGTGGAAAATAATTGCAGATTTCCTGAGAAGCCCCTCGCCCAGCGTTAAATTCCTAAATGGAGAACAGTGTGTAAGAGCCCACAAGTCATTAAAAACCTCACACTCTAAGAGCAAAGCATCATTCCAGATTTACACAACTTAAAATTCACTATCAGCTTCACTCTCAGTGTAATAACGTCAGTGATTAGAACAGTTTCATTAAACCGAGATAGTTGCTGCAACTGGTGGGCTTTAATCATTGTATAGACTCTATAAAAAGTCAATATTTAAGTTATCACTTAGCTTTTTAAATTAATTATCAGAAGAAAAGAACCATTATTTGCCACAAGGTTCAGTGTGGGGGAAATATTACCATCTGCACAGCTTGCAGAGCGGGGGCCTCTGCTGGTATGCCAGCCCTGGTCTTAAGAGCCGGAAGAGAGTTTACCAGTTGTGGATTAATAAAGTATGAATTGTTATTGTCCAGATTCAAGATGTTTATTTATCACAGGTGTCTGATCATTTTGAAAAAAGTTAATAAAAATTGGTATGTAAGCCATGTAGGACCCCAGAGATCAGACTGAAGCAGCATCTGTACATGAATAGTTTTGTAATTCAAGGTTTCCATTATCCAGCTGGAAAAGGAGGCGATGAAAAGGATTTTCTGTATTTACCAGAAACTGTAATGGTACGGTAACTTCTATCTCTCCAAGCTCGCTGAGTAGCAGTCGCCTTCTGACTGCTTTGTTCTGAAAGTCAGTTTTATCTTTAGTAAACAGAAATCTTCTGAATATTTTGTATTTTCTCTGCTTTTATCATTAGGATAATCAAAGGGTTTCACTTAACAATAAATTCTAATGTGTTCTGCTATTTGGAGCTCTGTCTTTTAAATTGTGCTCAACCAGTTAAAAAGCAGCTCCTCCCTGAGCCGCCACCTTACCGTGGTGGGGGAGTTTGTGCATCCTGGCGATCCTGGGGGCTGTGTCGTCGGGGGGGGGGGGGCCCAGGGGGGGCAGCGTGGACCCACCTGTGGCCCCACCTCTGAAGGTACACTCGCCTACATGAACCAAGATTTATCTACTCTTCATAATCGTCTTTAATATTTGACGTATTTGACAGTGTTTCAACATGGCTGCATAAAGGAGAGTCGTGGAGAGGGCGTCATGAGATCACATATACACTTAACTCATGGTGCAGCAAGGACAGCACAAGCGGAACCCCAAAGCATGCTGGGAAATATTTCATTACACCCATCCCCAGGACCAATCGATCAGCTTTCTCTGGGCGGGCCAAGCTCAGGGCCAATCAGAAAACAGCACCACTCAGGCGGACCTTTTAGCGTATCTAAACATTTAGTAGGATCTTTTAGAGCGTTGCACCCCTGAATACGGCGGTAAGTTTTGTTTTACCCCAGTAAGAAGCGCAAGCCACCTAAAATAAGTCTAAACTATCAAGAGGCAGTAAGATCGTTGTAATGGTATGAAATTTAGTTTTTGAAGAAAATGTTTTTATTCTTCTCGGAGTCATTGAAGTCAGAATGCTCAAACCATACACATTAAATACAGTAAATGTATTAATGATTTATTGATAAAGATTATATCACTATAATCTTCATCAAGAAATCATTACATTTACTACAGTTACAGTGGTGTAATGGCAATGTAATGTTGAAAATGCCCGAAAAAGATAGTAGAAGCCAGAGTTTGTAGTAATGGTTAAACTAAGAAGGGGGTGTCTTACTTTCTATTTTTTTCTCATAATTATTAGGGTCCGAGCCATACGAAGTATGGCAAGGCCCTATTGTTTTCCAAATGTTTATTCTTCTCCTTCTCCTTCTAAGCATTTTGAGCCTAAATATCACCCCCTAAACACCCATGAAAAGTTGTGAAACTTGGCACACACATCAAGCCCGGTGAAAAATTTGATATTCTAAAGTCCGCATTGACTTCAATGCAAAATTGGCTCAACAGCGCCACCTAGAGACACCAAAATTCCCCAAATGAATGGGGTCCCAAAAGTCTACTTCGACGTAGGAAGATGAAACTCGGCACACACGTGTAACAACCCGAGTCAAGCAATAAAGTCAATCTAACACCTGTTGCCATGGCAACGGGGTGCCCGCCATCTTGGCGTGTAAGGCCATTTCTTTGCCATTTTTTGCACTTTACACACATCGTATTTGAACGAACTAGTCTGAGGGGATTCGTGCGACTGACTCCAAACTTGGTGGGAAGCTTACGGTTTGCTTATATCTCCATAGGAATATGTGGGATCTGCACCTAACTTGACAGGATTCATACAGGTTGGGTCCTTAACACATAACAGCACCTGTTGTCATGGCAACATCGGGTGGCGGGTCGAAGCAGCTCGGACCCGATGGATGCTGCTTGCGGCTTTAATTACACTTGAGTTGCAAATGTGATATGTTGAAAAATCCTAGTTTCGTGACGGTAACAATTCACTTGTAACTTGTTTTTATAAAATAATGAAAAAAGGAATCATATATTTTGCGTCAGCCTCTTTTTTGCTCTGGGCTGGATGTGCCCCTCTAAAAAACCCACTGGCCCCAGCCTGGCCCCCCCTGTAAAGGTGGTCTAGAACCGCCACTGGTCTAGGGGAGGGACCAGACGAAGTGTGGCTCAAAACACCCCTATGTTGATGACAAATCATGAACCCAGGTTTCCCTTACCCGGACGTGGGGCTTAGATGGTGGGGGAGGATGCCGGTCAGGTCTGGCAGACCCAAGTGTGTTGTGAGGGTCTGCTGGGAACGTCTGGCAGAGTCTCCTGTCAGAAAGAGTTTCAACTGTCATCTCCAGCAGAGCTTCAACCATGTCCCGGGTGAGGCGGGGGGCCTTGAGTCCGAGTGGGCTGTGTTCCATGTCTCTATTGTTGAGGCGGCCAGCAGCAGCTGTGGCCGTAAGGTCGTCGGTGCCTGTGGTGGCGGTAACCCCCGAACTTGTTGGTAGACACAAGCAGTAAGGGATGCCGTCAAGCTGAAGAAGGAGTCCTATCGGACCTTCTTGGCCTGTGGGACTCCAGAGGCAGATGATGGGTATCACCGGGCTAAGAGGAGCACAGCTTCAGCGGTCGCTAAGACAAAAACTCGGGCATGGGAGGAGTTTGGAGAGGCCATGAATGACTTCCGGACGGCTTCGTGGAGATTCTGGTCCACCATCCGGCAGCTCAGGAGGGGAGAGAGTTTTCTCCGCAGGGTGGCCGGGTGCTCCCTTAGAGACAGGGTGAGACGCTCTGTGATCCAGGAGGGGTTCAGAGTAGAGCTGCTGCTCCTCCGCTGTTACAGTCTTCTAGCTGTTTTTGTGAGGTGTCTTGTAAAATATTTGAAATTGATTAACTTTTTACAAAGTAACTTTCAAACCTTAGATATGGATTTTGTAAAAAGTTTAACCTGCCACATGCTCTATGAAAAAAAACTTTATTAGAAATTAAACTTTTTCTGTTAGCGAAAATAATCTAAGATGTGACTTTAACTGGAATAAAAAGTCCGGTTTTCAGAGTTCAGACATTTCCTTTAATTAAAAACCACAGGCTGACACGTATTGCACTTTTTTATTGGTAAGAACAGAATCAGTGGACTGAGACGTTCCAGTGATTCTCTGCAGTAACAGCAAGTTTCCTCACGATGAGCTGGCGGCCTGCAGAGCATCAGGACGAGGACGACGATGCCGTGTCAGGGTGACTTTACGTTTAATCTGTCTGGATCAAAGTGGTCAGTCACAGGGTTTCCAGCAGAGCAAAGTCTCTTTAAGGTGGATGTGGCTTTCTTTCTGATTTTTTCTCCTTTCCTCCCAGAGGTCCTCAGTGGTCGAGGATACGCAGGTTTCCTGAGACTATCTTGTTCTCCAGCATCGCTCCAGCCGGAATATCAATCCGGTCGCCGTGATTGGCGATGATGATGACGGTACCCTGGTGAAAGGGGCAAGGTTATAATGGTAATCTTAAAATTTCTCTTCACGTTTTATAGTTTCCTTGGTTGGATTGAAGAGAAAAGAAAGAAGTAAACTTTAATTAAATACATATGTATGTAGTGTTTGTTCAAATTCAAGCTCAGAAAAGAGGATCTTGGTATTGGCATATAACAAATGAAAAAGAAGCATCTGAGGCCAGAAACAGCTGATATTCTGCTAAAAACAGCTGACGTTTATTAAATCAACCAACTCTGGCTGTGCTGAAGATACGCTGACCACAGAAGATGGCAGCAACTGGCTTCCCTTTAGAGACATAAGACGTATTAATAATTTCTGTTTGTGTGGATAATTTTAAACTTATTAGTTGAATTTAAACTTTGAGACTGAGAATCTCACCTTTAAGTAGACACAAGAATGTTGGTGGTTACCTGTAGTCCAGTCATTACTGGATCCACTCAGATAAAAAATGAAATGTTTGTTTTGGCCATCGTCCATTCACCACCGTGTGGTGTTTCTATGCCGGTCTTTACCACTAGCAAACCTTACACACTGTACCTTTAAAAAAGTGTGTACCTTCAGAGAGACGTTCTTCCCAAAGGTGACGTCTCCGGACACAGTGAGGTGATCCAGCTCCAACATGTCCGGGATGTTTTCAAAGCGGGCCAGAAACTCCTGAACCTGCAGAGCAAACAACAGCATGACGCTGCAGAAACTTCCAGGACCGACTGTTCCCACACCGTCACTGCATGGATGATGATGATGATTTTAGCTGGTAGCAAGTTATTTAACCCCGACTGATGCAATGAGTAGCTTCTCATCTCTTAAAAACCATGTGGACGACACATCCTGCGGTCGGGGAAAGACTTGAATTTGTTTAGGAAGGGTCAGATTATTGCCATCAGGCAAAGAAAACAAAGAAAACATCTAAGGACATGCAGGAACTACTAAAGCTGGGTTAAGAACTGTTGAGCGCATTATTAAAAACTGGAAAGAAACGTGACCAGAAAAACATCTCTGCGATCTCTTAAATGTTCGGTGAAATCAGACAGTGGAACTCAACAATGTGAAGGGAACTCAAGGGATTGGGGCTAAACAACGGTGTAGCCATGAGAAAACCACGAATCAGAAAAAAGGGAGCAGAAAGACTGGACTCTGGAGCCACGGAAGAAGGTCATGTGGTCTGATGAGTCCAGCTTTACCAGGTCCCAGGGTGATGGAGCATCAGGGTAAGAAGAGGATGAGGGATGCAGCCATCATGCCCAGTGCTACTGTACCGGTTTCTGATCTGATCATCAAAAATTATAACATGATGAATGTATGCAAAAAAAAAAAAAAGAAAAACAGGAAAAACTGCAAATTTGACTCAAACCACCTTTTGATTCAGTGTCTTCTGCATGACCTGCTAAACTCAGGAGTGCAGCAAACGTTTATGTCTGCGGTAGCAGAGCAACCTCATGAGATGATGCTACAAAAAATAACTAAATATTAATCTCAGGTGGTTCTGTAATCCGCAGCACATTTCCTGTGCTGAAGACGGATCCGTTCGTGGTCATGGCGACAGTGTGTGGGTCAGATGGGTGTGGTGCTTGCAGACCTTGGTGAAGGAGCTGCCCAGTTTAACGTGCGGCGTGGTGGGAAACTCTCTTTTCTTGCTCATGGTGAGAGAGCCGGCGTCCAGGCTGTACAGGTTGGACATCACCAGCAGCAAGTCCGACGACGTCTTCACAGGCAGGAAGCGGCTACGGGGAACGTTCACGCCCATGGCGTTGTTGAAGCTTTTGATGGCGGCGCCCACAGCTGTTTCCAGCTGGATGACGTTCAGACCGCCATCCAATGTCTGCGGAGGGGTGGAGGGATGTAGTTAAGAGGAGATTCAGAGGAGGGTCTTTAAGTTTCATACACCTGCTGCTCGGAAGGCGTGTCTGGGTCTACCTTTGGGTTGACAATGATCTCCAGATCCATGGAGTTCTTCTCCTGCAGCCGCTTGATGGCAGGCAGAGAGATCCACAGGTTGTTGGTGTTGAAGATCTTGAACTTGGTGACAGACTTGAACTCGTCGACGTGGGCCTTGGGAACCTGAGCAATCTCCAGCAGCCTCAGATGGTCCTCATACTGGATCAGAGTCCCACCCTGCAGAGAGGGAACAGAGAGCCCTTTCACACTGGCCAGGCACCAGCAACATGCCGGTTCCCAAACCTAGTTTTAAACTGGCTGGGATATTCACAAGAAGAATAACTCTGCTCTCAGTCACGAACTGTGACGTCATCAGTGGGAAAAGGCTGGATTCATGTGAACACCAGGCCGCTGTGTTACCAACGTTTCAGTAAAGTTAGACAGAGCAACACGATGCTGGTCTTCAGCGTTCAGTGTAGATTATTTCACGCTGTGTTTTAATAGAGTAAAAAAAACTAATAATAAAAATAAATAAGAACAGGAGACCAAATGATGGGCCAGTTTCAGAGAGTTAGGAAGGAATGTCACATGTCCACCTTTCCAGCTTCTGGACGGCCACCACAGCAGCTACAACCGAAAAAGAAGCCGACCACGTCCCGCCTCCTCTGCCTGGTCTTCCACAGACCAAGATGGTGGATCGACTGCAGACCACCCGTTAAAAATAAAGTCTAGATCGGCTAACTGAGGCCGATCAAACACTGTAATCGTTCATTTACAATAAAACCTCAATGTAATTGCGTTTTTATGTTGCCTGGCAACCAGTTTAAACTGTCCTGCAGAGGCTTTCTGTTTCCTTACAGGTGTAGCGGCTGGTGTATTTTTGTCTCCTTTTTCTTCTCTTCACTCTCTTTTTCTCCTCTTTCTACTCTCTCCTTTCTGTTAGGATGTAGTGTGCTCACCTTCACGTCGGCTCTGGTCTTGTCGGTGACCTCCATGATAAACTCGCAGCGTTTATCAGCCGGCTGGCTCATCAGGTGGTGGAGGATAAAGAGGTCCACAGTGGCTCCTAGGTTGTCGATGTTGGACACAAAGATGTACTCTCTCCCTTCAGCGATGAGTTTGTCCAGCAGGCCAGAGTTGTAAAAGCTGGCATAGATGTCCCCGTGGCCTGGTGGGTACCAGGCCTCAGCATTCTCACCGCTCATCCCCATGCTACTGGCGATCGGCAGCAGAGACTCCTTGTTGATCCTCGGATACCTGCATGGAAATGAAAAAGTTTTCTATATGACAGAAGAAAACCAGATGAGATATCAAAATTACTTCACACTTGAGAATATTCTAGAGGTAATGAAGAAAAGATCAAGTTTCTAATCTAAAGGTCTAACATACAATAAGACCACAAAACATAAAAACATGACGTATCCGGGTCTGGCAGGGCCAGCAGCCTACGCCCAGACGTCCCAGTCACTTTCTTTCAGCTCGTCTGGGGGGATCCTGATTCCAGGACAGTCAAGAGATGTAGTCCATCCAGTGTGACCTGAGACTACCCTGGGGCCTCTTCCTGGTGGGGAATTAGGGAGGTGTCCTAACCAGGTGCCTGAACCACCTTGCCTGGCTCCTCTCGATGCGGAGGAGCAGTGGGTAGCTCCTCCTGGATGACCAGACTTCTCACCCTGTCTCTAAGGAAGAGCCCGGCCACTTGCGAAAGAAACTCCTTTCGGCTGCTTGTATTCATGATCTCTCTTTTAGTCACTACCCACAGCTCATGACCATAGGAGAGGGTAGGAACGTAGGTCAACCGACTAATCCAGAGCTTCTCCTTTAGACTCAACTCCTTCACCACCACAGACCGATGCAGAGTCCACATCACTGTCAGTCAATCCACCTGTCGATCTCCCACGTCATCCTTCTCTCACTCATGGACAAGATACTTTAAAAGCTCCACTTGGGGCAGGACCTCATTCCCAGCCGGGAGAGGACCCTCCTTCACACTCACACTGTTCTTTGAATATATATCATTTATGCAATCAGTCTTTTGATTTGACTTCAGGCCTTATTATGGAAATGCTGCTGAACTATCTAGAAAAGTCCATCCATTCTCGGATTAACTTGGTGTGAACGAAGTCTAGAGCTGTGACAGATATACAGGTGTGTGTGTGTGTGTGAGTGAGGGCTGCACCTGCTCTGGTTGAAGGTGTGGATGTTGACCCGGTGGTGTGTGTATTTCTGCAGGATCTTCTTTGTGTCTTCGTCAGTGTTGAAGGAGTTCATGAGAACGAGCGGCACGTCAGCATTAAATGTTTTGTTCAGATGCTGAAAAACAGATGCACAGAGAAAACAAACGTTACCTCCACCCTCAGAGCTGCTCAGTGTCCTGTTTTTGTGAGTTTATACCTCAATCTGCTGCACAGTCAAGTCTAGGAAGGTGTTCTCGCTGCGGACGCTGATCAGGCTCTTGGGGCCCTTGCAGCCCATGCTGGTTCCCAGACCGCCGTTCAGTTTGACCACAGCCAGCTTGTTCAGGCTGGCTGTGATGTTGTCGGGGAGCCCCTTAGCCTTGATCTTCTCATAGGGCTGGATCTGATGGAGAAGCAGAGCGAGGACACAACATAACTACATTAACAGCATCTGTTCATCGGTCAAATTAAGAACAAACATTCTGCATGTGTCCCAGGATATTTTTAGAGGAAGCGGTGAGGAAGAGAAGGAGAACAGAAACCACGGTGCTGCTCTTATTCTTGGTGTGAACATGATGATAAATCTGACTCCTAACTCTAAAGTTTGGTGGATGTTGTTCAGCATCACAAACACCAAAGAGGTGCTGCTGGATCACCAGGCTGTAGCTAAGAATATGAAATAGGTTTACTTGGATTGAAGAAAAGCTTGAAGATGACTCATTAAGCTGCTACTGAGGCTTTTTATCTCATTTAATGGTTCATTTAACTTTTAGATGTTTCTAACTAAATCTATTTACTGATACAGAAAGAGGAAAAAACAGCTGACTAACTACTTTTAATTAAGGATCCTAAAGAAATAAAAACAGAATGAAAGATGTGATCCTGGTCCAGCTGAAGTCTGAGGTGCTTTTATTCCTCCACCACCTCCACCTCTTCTCCCAGGATGTAAACAGTGTTTTGTTTACTCCTGTTCCTGAAATCAACAAACATCTCTTTGGTTTGGTTTGTGGTGAAGATGAGGTGATTGAGGTGATCGTGGTTCGGCTCATGAGGGTGAACTCTGGAAGCATGAGGACTACGACTTACGACAACGTTTGAAATGAACGTCGCTATTTACGGACATAGAGAAACATAAACGGGCATCAACTCTGCTCCTATATCTTAAGTAATGCATTTAAGAAAAAGCTCCACATCTTCTGAAACTTCCTGCTCTCACGGTGGAGTGAACATCTGATCTACTCAAGTTTTAAACAGAACATAATGTGTGCTGACTGTTTGAGAGCTGGTGGGACAGTGTCCCTCCATTCAAGTAAAACGGGGTAAAAGGACAGGGTGCAACGTTTTTCTGGAGGTAGGGAGCCCTCCTCCTCCTCAGCGACACCAAACAGCTTCGGCTGCAGTCAGCTTTTAATATCCGGGATAAAGTTGAAAAAACCTCCATCCAAAACTTGGTCAGGCTTGGATTGACCAGTGTGGCTTCAGCGTTAGAATAAATGCTCGATAATGGCTGAAATGAATTTTTTAAATATTAAATTTCATGTCCTCCCATGCTGTTCTGAGCCGGGTCATAGGGGAGGTTTCAGATTTAACACCAGGCTGCAGAGGACTGAGCCATTTCTGGATTTCTGTCTCCAATACTTCTTTTCTGACTCTTAAATTGAACTAAATCTTTCTTAAACTGTTCAGTCTTTTTAATAAAGGTGCATATTTACTATACTTTATAAGGCAGATGAATAAGTGAAAGATGTGAAGGCTACAATAAGTGTAAACTTAGATTAAAAGTTTACATTTATTACTCTCTGATTTAACACCTTTTACCCAGAATAAAGATAAAAACAATCCTAAATTAACTACAAAGCATGAGTGACTTCAGTGAGACGTTTCTGACCAGCAGCACATGACACACAGAAAGGACGTGTATTTATGGACACTGTGTAATCTACACTGCTGTAATAAGCACTGCACAACAACAGCAGGAGTGTTTGTGTATGTGTGAAGTGTTTTTGCACCTTATTGCCTACACTATACTAGCAGAGTGCTTTATAACGGCTTTTCTCTCTTATGTTTTCTATTAATAATTCATTCAAAAGACATGTTTGCCTCGATAATCTACATCTAAAAAGTATCAATCCCCATTTAAAACCTCTGAACCTGTCTGCTACGTATCACAGTGGGAAGTTTATTTTTCTGTTATTTGAGTGAGGTGACCCTTAAAAAAACGGTTTAAAAACAGGGAAGCAACTAAGCTTTAAGGTAAAACAGGCAGACCTGCTTGTCTCACTGTTATTCTCTTACTGAAACGTTGACCATTGCCTGATATCATTTAAGGAACTGATCCCTACATTGGCCCCAACTTGACTGACATGCATGAACTCCGGGATAAATGTCACATGACAGCTAACCGCAGGTTCAGCAGTCCTGACTCAAGCCATCAATAATCCGTCTGTCAGCTGGTCAGCAGCTGGACTGCAGGTCAGGGTCACAATGAAATCAGATCACTGTTCACAGACAGAAACATGGAAGACATGACAGCACGGATTTTACCTGCATGTTAAAGCAGGGGGACTTGCAGTTTAAACACATGCATTTGTTTTCATCCGGCCACTTCATTAGCTCCACCTGCTCAATTACTTGTCAATCAGCCAATCACATGGCAGCAACTCAGAGCATTTAGTCATGTAGACATGGTTAAGACAACTTGCTAAGTTCAAACTGAGCATCAGGATAATGCACCATGTCACAAAGCTCAGATAATCTCCACCTGCTTTCTAGAACATGACGATGAGTTCACTGGACTCCAACGGCCTCCACAGCCACCAGATCTCAGTCCAGTAGAGCAGCTTTGGGATGTGGTGGAACGGGAGATTCTCATCATGGATGCAGCCGACAAACCTGCAGCAACTGTGTGATGCTGTCATGTTAATATGGAGAAAACCTCTGAGGAAGGTTTCCAGACCCTTGTTCAATCTTTGATACCAAGAATTAAATCAGTGCTGAAGGTAAAATGGGGTCCAACCTGGTACTAGCAAGGTGGAGCTGATAAAGTCGCTGGCTCTCAGAGGAAGTGATGTCACCGATAGTAAGTTTGAAACTTTGCATATAAAAGAAATTATTTTCTTAATGATTTAATAAGTTAAATGTAATTATAAAATCTTGGTGTTTGTTTCGTACCTGTTCTTCAGGCAGCAAAGCACCTACATAACATGATACTGCCACCACCATACCTCTTGGTTGGTATGGTGCTCTTTAGCTTATGGGTTTTATAGTTTTTCTTTAGTTTAACTGTGGCCACTATGGTCCAAAGGTTTTGCTTTTACTTCATCGGATCAAAGAAGATTTCTACGAAAACTCGTGTACAAACTGACTTTTTAAATTGGGGTTCTACAAGCATCTTCCTGGCTAAGAGGGATTGTACAAATTAACATACTACCTTCATACAATGGGAAACACAAGGAAAGACATGGATGTAACATGTTCTGACAGCTTGGTTGGAGCAGTGGTGAATTCGGGGGCCCCTGCATCTACCAGTCTCACGTACCTTTTATGTACATTCTACGGATACTGCAAACTCTCATATTGTCTTAAAGCATGGATGTGTGTAAATTGGGGCTGTCAAAATGATTAAAATTTCAATGATGATTAATCACAGCTTTCAAATTGATCATGATTAATCGCCACTCGTGACTATGCCTGAAATTTGCTCTTTTGTGTGTGTGTGTGTGTGTGTTCTATCAAAAGAACGACCTTCTCTAAACATCAGATGTCCAAGGGTCAGTAAATGCAGCATGTAATCTACATGTTGTTCTAAATCATCTCTACCATGTTCTAAACCATATTTCAGAATTTATACATCATCATCTCACCAACCGTCTCCATGGTGATAATTTCTGTCCTACAACCAGCAGATGAGACGACTGAAGTTAAACAGCTGACATTGATGAAGAAACTCAGCAGTGATAAAAGTCCTACAGCAGCATCACCATGAGTATAAACCCTGCCTACCACCAGCCAGCCGCTGTTAGAGAAGGTCCTGACAAAAACAACACTTTGTGGTAAATATGTGACGGTGTGAACATGAACCGCTAGTTTCCTCCTTCTCAGCTGATCCATAAACACACGCAGCAAGAGAGAAAAGCCGATCAGCTGATCACTGACATCCGCCATGACTTACAGTCTGATTTTGTTTTTCAAAAAGGCAACAACAAAAGCAAAAACCATGGTCTGCACTTTCAATGTAAACTAACCAGGATCTGGTCACCCTCTCGCCATTTTTCATCAATATGTAACAGTGTGCTTTGTGAATATGCGACCCTTTTCATTTTGTGGAAAATCTTTCTCTTTAACTTGGCCTGGCCTCATTTCCACAGCTGAGCAGCCTCTCCAACAGCGAGCAGCTCGGGCCGGAGTGCTGGTTTCGGAGGAGTTTGTGGATCGCTGCTGGCTGAGCCAGAGCCGCCTGGATTGACAGGACTGTCATCGGTGATGGGAGGAGCTTCAGCTGCAACGTTACCGGCGGTGAGAGCAAACGGTGGAGGCTTCTCGCTGCCTCGCTGCCATAGTTCCAGTAAAAATATTGTAAAAATACCAACAAAAAAACTAGAAAGCTTTGGCAGCTTGAAATGAACTGCTGCCTTTGGTCCCTCGATTTCTTTTTTGTGTGCCGCTTTCGTATGTCCGCTTCATCTGGATTTCTTTCTTTTACCACTTGTTTGTATTTTGATTTTATGCACCGTAATCATTTCCGCATACATGCAGCGTGATACGTAACACACGTCCATGTAGTTCAGACTGAAGGGGTGCAGGGTTCATAGAACGACCGTCAAAACACAAGTTATTCGTCAAATTAGACATTCCAGTACTACTTTTGTGAAGAGATTTTTATTGAAATAATGAGTATGGGGAAAGCAACATGAAGAATGCATTTTGGGGGCCCCATGCGCCTTGTATGGGGCCTGGGCTCCAGGCAAATGCCTGGTTTGCCCGCCTCTGGTTTGGAGTAACGGGACTTTTTGTGTTAAAAGAACATTTTGTCAAGAGAAAACTGGATAATTACTGTAAAGACTGAAGTTTAAGATGAGCCGCAATGTCTTATTTTCTAATATTGCCGTCCAAAGTCATTTACAAGGAAACGGACTTGAAGCCAAACCCGGCTGGATGATGATTGTCTGTAAATTAAATCTATGAAGGTACAGTTTGTAGAATAAAAAAATGTGTGTGAGTCTTGTTCATTACCAGTCCTCCCACACTGCAGGTCTTTGCTAAGATCCATTTTTTCCCCGTGTGGTTGTCCACATTATTATTTAATGTGCCATCAGACTCCAGTATGAACCATCTAAGGCCCTGAAGTGACCTGCATGTGCAAAGGAAGTTGTGACGTCCCACTCAGCCCACATCCAGTTTATGGAGGTGAATATGGATGCGACTCTTGTGTATCCGTTTCAAAGTTGTTGTGCAATCAGAGCCTAGAAGAATAATGCTATAACACTGCTCCGACCTTGCTGGGTCTGCCTCCTCCTGTGCAGAATTGTGACGTCTTTCACACTTCAGTGGCGTAAAAGTCAGATGAAGTGTGACACGACCGTTCAGCCTGAGGTTGCTTTAGAAGATCGGACATGGATTTGATCTAGTACCACATGTGAAAGTAGCTTGGGTCGGATATGAATAAAAAACCCAGATTTTTGCTGTTCAGACCGTCATAAAGAGGTCAGATATGAGTCGCATAGAAAGTCAGATCTGAGCCGCTGTCGCTTGCAGTGTGAACGAAGCCTTAGACCACCTGTCCTTTTTCCCAGCAGCACATGGTCTGGTGCAGTTGTTCGGGGGAGGGGATGTAAGCGAGGAGGCAGGAAATTAGCAAAACTCTTGACTATCCCAGTCTTCAGTGGGCTTACTGTTGCACTGGAACTACCTGCCCCTCAACATTTATGGGCGTTGGACACAGAGATCTCTGGGCAGTGATGCGGTTTCTCGTCTCTCATGCCAGACCAGAGAGTATTTAAATACTTCAAATCTAGAAAAACATGGACTCCATGTTTTTCTAGAAGAACGGCACCGCCTCTCAACCCCTCCTTTAGCATAAAAAAATCTAGCCAAGTGTGTGTGACTTGTACAAGTACAGGCAAGTGAGGCTATAAAGTTTCATATGCTTTGAACATCTTTCATGACCGTGTTAATGTCTCGAGGGATCATGTGATTATCAGCAGCAGCTGGAACTGGATCCAGAAGTAGGTGGGTGGGTGTAGACAGACGGCTGGTCAGGAGCTACCAGAGTCCCACAAGAGACAAATGCCAGCGTCTGTCTGGCCTCGATGTAAAGCTTTTGAATGCTGTGGCGGTCAGACTATTCTTAGTCCTTGGCTCTGCTGGGTATTTTGGGAGCGGTGCAGGGAACTACCGTCCGGGTTATATGAGTAAAAAGTCATCATGCTGATAAGTAATTGGCATTAAACTAAATGTTCTCCATCCAGATCCGGTTACATTAATGTGCCTGAAGTATGACTCATCTCCATTCGCTTGTGTTTGAATCTTTTAGAGGAGCAGTCCCAGATTTTTACAATAAAGTTTATTGAAACATCAGAGACAGTTTTTGTGCTTTGCCATGTACAGCACAACTGACATCCCTCCTCAGGGTAAGCACGGGTTTACTTTACTTACCAGCTCAAAAACACAAAATACAACACGAACCATCAGACAAATCTGAGCTGGGTGGAAAGTTTTCTTATGCCGTTCTTCATCGCAGAGGAAGCGCTAACTTCTCCTAAACCAACTTAAACAGAGCCAAAAGTAGTTTGCAACGTATTTTTAATGTTAAAACTTAATGTAAAACAAACCTGTACACAATAACTTGTTTTTTGTCTGAATCTCTGTGTGTAGTCTACAGTGGAAATTTTAGTGGAAACTCTTTTATATTTAAATTTTTGTTCTTTGGTGCATGTTTTACCAGCTACCTGTCCAGGGACTGCAGGTGGGAATTATTAGCTTTAGTAAAGCCTGGCACCAAACATGTTTGAGGTCAGTGGACGGCTGCGCACGTCCCTGTCCAATAAATAAGTTCATCCATTCAAATAAATATGTGTAAATCAGCAGACCGGCCCTCTGAGGAGGCTCAGGATTTAAACTAAGCATGTGACAGCATGTGACAGCGGTGGGCAAGACCCCAAACCCTTGTGTGGTTTCCGGTGGCCAGACCAACACCTGGGATTTCTCCTCGTGGTTCCGTGAGATGCAGACTGTAAGGACTCTGGATGACAGCGCTATTTACTGTAAACATATTAATTTATGTTGTATCTACAGGTTATCTGTAACTGCACATTACAGAAGAGCTGACAGTCTGCTCGGATTCCCAACAGAGACCAGCGGACCTGCAGAAATCTACCAGAACTACAAGCCCTCATTAGAATGAGGAAAATTTGGACCTTGCTCAACACAAGTCCTAGTTTAGAGGAATCCTGGAAGATTGTGCAATTACATCCTCTTATGAATGATTATTTTCTATAAATCTGCTCAGCTGCAGGGAAATAGAAATAGTCTTTTTCTTTCTGTCCACTTTCTGGGTAATGCTGCTGCAGCTCTACAACCACTAGCAAGAAAACGTAGGACGATGTGTAATACGAGAATAAAACAGAATGCAATCGTTTGTGAAACATTTAAACGTTTATTTAGTTAAAGCTTGTTATCTGTAAAACAGATGGTGATGGGTAACCAGGGACTGAAAAGTTGTGTAATCACATTACATAATAGCTCTATTGCCACATCTTCACCATTTCACCTTGTGGAAATAATTCTGTTTTTATTCACCCCAATTTTTTAGTAAAAAATTCCCACCAATGCTTGATAGTGACGTAGAGCAAAGAAAGATAAGATGCATTAAACATGGTGACTGCAGGTATGCGGGCTTACCGACTCCTCAGGCGGCCGGTTGATCTTGACCCAGTCGACTGAAGGACCTTTCACCTGCAGAAATCTGTGGAAAAGCTTTTTGAAGCCATCAAAATCTTTTCTGGAGATCTGAAATGAGACAAATGAAACATCACTGTGTGTCAGAAAAACTAAATATTCTCATGTAAAAACAACAATATGGATTAGGAAAAAAACAAAAGGAAGTTTTTTTGGTGAAAATTATGTGCTTATTTTTTAGGTTTTGTAAAAGATTAGCTAATTTAGAATAAGTAAGAAATAATGCCTGACGAGGCGTCCATTAATTTAAGATAATGGACACCTCGAAGGGCATTATCCTGCTTACACCATGGTAAGTGGATGGTGGATAATATTTCTATAATAAAAACCATGTAGGAAACGATCTGTGGACTTTGAAACAAAATGTGGCATCCTCCTCTGGACACACACCAGCTGTAAGAGCTGCACCCGCCCTCTGAAATGTGTGTGTTAAGTAACTTAATGTTAACCAATCATCTCCCTTCCCTCCACTGATCAGGTCTAATACAACAGCTGACAGACCGAGCTGCAGGTTCTGTGTCAGAGCTGGTTACCTTGGCAACGCGTCGCAACAAAATAGTCCACTCAGCCGCTTCTTGTGGAAAACTTAGGATTTTAACGGTAAAAAACTACATTAATAATTTATTTAATATTTATTTCTTTCGTAAGTTACCATCATTAATGTGCATCAACAAGTAAGTCTATCCTAAATGTTTTTATAATGTTATCCACCTTTCACTCTGTAAGTATGTAAGTAAGGTAACCAAGACAGAAAAACAGGCGACAACAAATTTAAAACTAAATGTAACATTGCTGTTGATCATATTTCATAAAGATACTGGCGTTTGAAGGACGGAGGTTTAACGTCTGTGGACTCTGACCGCTGCTGGTTTAACGTCTGTGGACTCTGACCGCTGCTGGTTTAACGTCTGTGGACCCTGACCGCTGCTGGTTTAACGTCTGTGGACTCTGACAGTTGCTGGTTTAACGTCTGTGGACTCTGACCGCTGCTGGTTTAACGTCTGTGGACCCTGACCGCTGCTGGTTTAACGTCTGTGGACCCTGACCGCTGCTGGTTTAACGTCTGTGGACTCTGACCGCTGCTGGTTTAACGTCTGTGGACTCTGAACGCTGCTGGTTTAACGTTTGTGGACTCTGACCGATGCTGGTTTAACGTTTGTGGACTCTGACTGCTGCTGGTTTAACGTTTGTGGACTCTGACCGTTGCTGGTTTAACGTCTGTGGACTCTGACCGTTGCTGGTTTAACGTCTGTGGACTCTGACCACTGCTGGTTTAACGTATGTGGACTCTGACCACTGCTGGTTTAACGTCTGTGGCTTCTGACCGCTGCTGGTTTAACGTCTGTGGCTTCTGACCGCTGCTGGTTTAACGTCTGTGGCTTCTGACCACTGCTGGTTTAACGTCTGTGGCTTCTGACCACTGCTGGGTTAACGTTTGTGGCCTCTGACCGCTGCTGGTTTAACGTCTGTGGCTTCTGACCACTGCTGGTTTAACGTCTGTGGCTTCTGACCGCTGCTGGTTTAACGTCTGTGGCTTCTGACCACTGCTGGTTTAACGTCTGTGGCTTCTGACCACTGCTGGTTTAACGTCTGTGGCTTCTGACCACTGCTGGTTTAACGTCTGTGGCCTCTGACCGCTGTTGGTTTAACGTCTGTGGCTTCTGACCACTGCTGGTTTAACGTCTGTGGCTTCTGACCACTGCTGGGTTAACGTCTGTGGCTTCTGACCACTGCTGGTTTAACGTCTGTGGCTTCTGACCGCTGCTGGTTTAACGTCTGTGGCTTCTGACCACTGCTGGTTTAACGTCTGTGGCTTCTGACCGCTGCTGGTTTAACGTCTGTGGCTTCTGACCACTGCTGGTTTAACGTCTGTGGCCTCTGACCGCTGCTGGTTTAACGTCTGTGGCTTCTGACCACTGCTGGTTTAACGTCTGTGGCTTCTGACCACTGCTGGTTTAACGTCTGTGGCTTCTGACCACTGCTGGTTTAACGTATGTGGACTCTGACCACTGCTGGTTTAACGTCTGTGGCTTCTGACCGCTGCTGGCTTAACGTTTGTGGACTCTGACCGCTGCTGGTTTAACGTCTGTGGCTTCTGACCACTGCTGGTTTAACGTATGTGGACTCTGACCACTGCTGGTTTAACGTCTGTGGCTTCTGACCGCTGCTGGTTTAACGTCTGTGGCTTCTGACCACTGCTGGTTTAACGTCTGTGGCTTCTGACCACTGCTGGTTTAACGTCTGTGGCTTCTGACCACTGCTGGTTTAACGTCTGTGGCTTCTGACCACTGCTGGTTTAACGTATGTGGACTCTGACCACTGCTGGTTTAACGTCTGTGGCTTCTGACCGCTGCTGGCTTAACGTTTGTGGACTCTGACCGCTGCTGGTTTAACGTCTGTGGCTTCTGACCACTGCTGGTTTAACGTATGTGGACTCTGACCACTGCTGGTTTAACGTCTGTGGCTTCTGACCGCTGCTGGTTTAACGTCTGTGGCTTCTGACCACTGCTGGTTTAACGTCTGTGGCTTCTGACCACTGCTGGGTTAACGTTTGTGGACTCTGACCACTGCTGGTTTAACGTCTGTGGCTTCTGACCACTGCTGGGTTAACGTTTGTGGCTTCTGACCGCTGCTGGTTTAACGTTTGTGGCTTCTGACCACTGCTGGGTTAACGTTTGTGGACTCTGACCACTGCTGGTTTAACGTCTGTGGCTTCTGACCACTGCTGGTTTAACGTCTGTGGCTTCTGACCACTGCTGGTTTAACGTCTGTGGCTTCTGACCACTGCTGGGTTAACGTTTGTGGACTCTGACCACTGCTGGTTTAACGTCTGTGGCTTCTGACCACTGCTGGGTTAACGTTTGTGGCTTCTGACCGCTGCTGGTTTAACGTTTGTGGCTTCTGACCACTGCTGGGTTAACGTTTGTGGACTCTGACCACTGCTGGGTTAACGTTTGTGGACTCTGACCACTGCTGGGTTAACGTTTGTGGACTCTGACCACTGCTGGTTTAACGTCTGTGGCTTCTGACCACTGCTGGGTTAACGTTTGTGGCTTCTGACCGCTGCTGGTTTAACGTTTGTGGCTTCTGACCGCTGCTGGTTTAACGTATGTGGACTCTGACCACGTACTTTTTTTGTACTGTTCCAATTAAATAAACAAATTAAACTACATTTTAAGGATTCTCCAAAGCTTAATGAACAGCGCTGATATAATCTGCATTTTTTGTCTTAGATAGTAAAACCTCCGTGCTTTGCATCTTCCTCTCAAATTATTAGTTCTGATGAACACATGATTAGTTTTAAATCAAATGACATGTATTCAGAGGGAAATTATTCATTAATTTTGGGATTATTTTCAGAAGTATTAATCCACATTTGGTGCTATATGTTGGTAAATGTTTTGGCCAGGAAGATGATATTTGTGGGACAAAGTCTTAATGAGCAACCTGGGTGATGGATCGTAATGGTTTTTGGTACCCAGGGTGGCATTTATAAGGTTTAACATGTGTGGTAGGGCTGTTAGTGGAAAGTGTTTATTGTAAGTTTTGCTTTAATAATGGGATTTGTTATGTGACTTTACCACTACCACACTGAATCACAAGATATATAATTGTATTTACATTAAACATGTTTAATTTCTCTTTAAAGTGCCTTGAATTTACTATTCTTGTTAATTGGCATTATATAAATAAACTTATCTTAAATTAATTAAATACTCACAGAATTCTGTAAATGTCTCCAGCCTGTCAAAAGGTATAACTCAGACTTTGTATTTACATTTAATGCAGCAGGACCTCAGGGTTGTTCACCCTGAACTGGTTAAAAGTCTCCGAACAGAGTCTGCGCTGCATGTTCAGGCGTCCCTGCTCACTCTCTGTATGCAATACTGAGCAAATATTTACTCGTAACCTGTAACAGATAAATGAGCCCATGACACTTGTTCCACTGCGTGCCACCCATGACCTCTGAAATGGCCGGTTTAAGAAAAGAAAAACAAAAAACAGGTCTTAAGATGAGAGTGCGTGGAAGGCAGCTGCAGTGTGGAGGGAAGAAACTGAAGGGATGCTTGGCGAAGGAATGAGGATGTAAGCTTGAAGGCTAAATTATATGTGCATTAACGGGCCTTGTTAAAGCCACTAAGTTCACCTCAACCTGAACACATGAAGAGTAAAAGCACATCAGTAACATTACAGCTGATGTTATCCCAAACTGATGACAACTCTCTATTCAGATTTTTAACTTTGTGAAACACAGCGGCTGATTTAAGCTGGAAATGAATTCCCTGCAGTTAGTCTGTCCCGCCGTCTCCCAGAGTTTCTGGAGTTGTGTGGATTCACCCACCTCGGCCTCAGCCTTGTTGGCTGTAGCGAGCAGCGTTTCAAGCTCCCGATGCATCGACTCTTCATGCTGCTGACGGAGCTTCTCCTGGAACTCTGTCATCACTCCTCTGGTCAGATCTGTAAACACACCAGTCCTCTTTTTCATTTGCTTGGAGACAAAGTAAAAGCGACATGTTCACGTCAGATGGAATGATGGAGGACAGGAACTACATGCTTACACCCAGCTTGATTTATATTTACAATTCTCAATTTTCAAACAGAATGTCAGTTTTCCCAAGAAGAGTCAACGTGAGCTCTCCGTAAAGCTGTATGTGACAGAGGTTTAGCTTCGAGCCAGCTTCTGTGTCAGGAAACACAAACCAAAATAAACCACTTATTGAAAAAACTACTACGACCAAGAAGTCAACTTACCCGCTACAGTTAGAGACATTTTTACCAAAGTCTGTTTAAAGGACAAGTAACAACAACACGATCTGTAAATAGGAAGCAGCTGGCAGCTTTGGTGGCAGGTGTGGAAGCTGACAGCGAGTCCATGTACTGGTACAAATGGTCCTAAAGAAAACCCCCAGAGTCCACCTCGGTCACAGAACACACATCCTCCTCATCCAGCGCACAGGAGGATCGCAAACCAGGCGCTCCGACCCCGAGCTCAGCGCAGGGCCGGCCCACCAATCACACACAACCAGGGACAGTGTGTGCAGGGTGGGACGGCCACAGACACACACCAATCACACACAACCAGGGACAGTGTGTGCAGGGTGGGACGCCACTGTCCCGCCCACCAGAGATCCTAACTCACAACCATCGTACACTTAGTTGTTTATTCTTCAAAGATGGATTTTTCTTTTACTGATGAAAAAGCTGATCAGTTCAGCAACAAAGTTATTATATAAAAAATGAACTGATTAAGAGACTTTAGACGTTTTTAACAGATATATTAATAAAAACAAGATTTGTTGTACGCTGGTCTAAACCGTTCCAGTAGTACACTGCAGTTTATATCAAAGTAGTTAGAAATCATATTTACTGGTGAGCTACGTCAGCATGTAATGGTTAGCGATGAACCAGCAGAGATTTAGTCTGAAAGACTGCAGAAAAATCTAAAAAGAGAGATGAACAGAAGTGAATCAAGGCTTAAATGACGCTGGGACAAACGTGTGGTGGGAAGACAGAAACCTGCTGCCTTCATACGCAGAAGGAATCATAAATACTACGAGGCTCTGGATAAATGATGGATGAATGAACCATTTTAACATTTTACAGCTGATCCATTCTAACAAAAGACAAAGGACATCAGGTCAGTGTTTCTCTATTACATACAACAAGCTAGAAACTATAATTAAGAAAAAGAATGTTGTTTCTAGGGTGTTTTTATGGAATATGGCGATGCTGCTCTTAAATCCTTCAGGATCTGCAAACAACCAACATCCATCATTAAAATAAATACAAAAAAATGCTGTTTGTCTCTTTTCAAATGCAAACGTCTGCTCGTCTCAGCTTAGAAAGTCATCGACTTCATCGTCTTCATTTTGAAATGACCAGTAGATTAACTACGTGGAATAATCCACTTTCTGTTTCTAATGATGGTTGAATGCTTTTCAAAGACTGATACAGCTGTGGATTTTAACACCTTTAAGCAGGTAAAAGCACAAAAAGCTTCCTTGCAGACGCCAATGAAAATCTCAGTACTCGTGTTTCTAAAAGTTATAAAACTTTTACTTTAAATATTTTTAGTGCCCATCAAAATTATGTTCAGGCTGTGATCTATTTGTCTGGTGTTTATGGATGACTGATTTATTTTTGATTATTCTATCTACTTTGTGAAATCAAATATATACTTTAAAGGTAAGAAAACAAAAGAAAAATACAAAGAAAATCTTTATTGGCACTGTCACTTTAAACGAAATAGAAAGTCCAACCAATTCATTGTAAGGCATCTGGAATAAATACACTAGAAATAAAAACATAATACTAAAAATAGATTCTAATTGTTTCTTAAAATAAGGAGACACATTTAAGTACATATGCACCCAACGTGTGCAGCCTAAAAAGGAAAAATAACTTCAGAAAAGAAATACTTTAGAGTAACTGCAGCATTTTGACAAATGTAAAGATAAACATCAGCTTTTTCAATATGAACGTAAGTTTTCCTGCTACTTCTAAAACATGCCTTTGTTATAAACTACCATTAAATTCCTAAACTTTACTAGTTATTTTCTTTTTAAATAACAAATTTAAACACAGATATTCTCCTAGACAGTCCAAAATTTAATCATCCACTATGAAAGGTGAGTTTGCACCTCATAATAATAATAACAACAACAATAATAATAACAACAATAATAATAACAACAATAATAATAACAATAATAATAATAATAACAACAATAATAATAAGGCAATTCAATAGATAATTGTACTATAACATAATAAAACAAAAATCAAATAATCTTAAGTTTATTTTCCATATTTTATTTGACATTTTCAGCATTGATGAGAACAATGAGTAAAAGTAAATAAAAAATAACCGCAGAAGTAGAAACTCGTGTTTTTCTATTAAAGTGTTTGTTAGTGAAAAGTTGTGTCAACACTTTTATGTGGAGGAAATGGTCAAACAACAGTATTTTAGGTGTAAAGACCACAGTTTGACTTCAGTATTGTGTAAATATAACCTGTTTACTCTTATTTAGCCTCATTTTAAATTCAGCTTCATTTCTGGACATTGGCATTTCGATGCTTACATGGAAAATATCAGTGTGGACTTTGTTTGCAAAGGGAAGCCAAAAACTTTTAAAATTGTTAAGTTTCAAGATGAAGACATGAAATTTGAAGAGTGGTCCTCAGTGGACACGAGCATCAGCAGAAACACTAAACCACCACTTCAAATGCACTCAAACACCAGCTTTACCTTTTAATGCGTTTTGCTCAAATTATTGACTAACTTCACATATTGTCATTTAATTTTAATCAATTTAATCTTGCTTGTGTACTTTAGGCATGTATAAACTTCAATGCTTTGTGTTTGGTGTGTGGAAAGTCAGGCATGTTATCTGTGGCGTGCAAACATGCACGCGGGGCTGAGGCAGGTTCATGCCAGCAGGTCAGAAATGCTCCTTTACTTAGAATTGTCCATTTACACGCTTGATTTCCACATATTTTTCGTGCACAAACCAGCCACAACTTTCTTTAACGAAGCTCTTACCCACCTGAATAAACTGTCAAAGTAAAGGGACAGCTTCGATAACAACAGGGCAGCCTCGGACCGGGGTAGAGAGCCGCTACATCCGGAGGACTCGACGTTAGGACAAAAACAGTCGAATTTAATGACGTACAGCCGCTAAAGAGTCAACCCGCGGATGTTAGCGTGCTGCTGACGGTCAGCCTAGCCTGCTGCTGAGTCCAACGCCTTCGACGTAAACGTCATGACACGTGATGTAGAGGACAACGGTTATTGGTCCGAGGTTCCTGTCAATCAGATAGTTGCCTCGTTGTCCCGCCCACTTGTTAATTCAGCGCGGTTCCACGTTGTTCAACTTTTGTTTTACTATTACAGCTATGATGGGTATGCTCTATTTTATTCTACTTTCCCTTCTCCACATTGTTACTAATTCATAAGAGAACAGCTGAATAGATGTTTTTGCAATTTTCACTAAATCTGATTTTCTTGTTTCATTCTCGCTTGATTCACCATTTAGGTTCTTAGGAAAAAAAATAAAATAAAAAAATGACCCCATTCTCATTTATCTTTCATTAAAAACACTAGTTATATGCAGTTTGTGCCGTGTTTCTTTCCTCAATAATTCTGGTGCAGGATTAATTTCATGTCAATTTAAAACATTTTACTGAAGTTTAATGGATTCAGTTCAATATAACTGAGGTAATAAGAAAGCAAATCATCAAATCTAAAGTGTTTTGCCAAGTTATGTATTAGCATCTAAATGAATATATAACACAGACCTGATCAGATTTGTGAGTTAAAGCTGGAGAGTGCAGCAACATCTTTAGTAGTGACGCACTAAAAAAAAAAACCCAAAACAAATTGATCTTTAAAAAAAAAAAAAAAAGGCTGGCTGTGGGGAGTTGCTGATTGTCAAACGAAAAATCCTGCAAAAGCTGCTCAACATAAAGGAAAAGCATTGCACATCCTCAACTCAAGGTGATGATCAAGACTGTTCAGTCAGAGGCTTCTTCAGCTTCGCTGCAGCTAACGGTCATTCCCGTGGACAGTCTTTTTAACTGCTAATGAATAATAACCATTACTGATGCTTTATGCTGTAAAAAAATAAAAGTTTCCTTTTAAGGTTTGATCAACCAACATGTACCATCAAAGCTCGATTAATGCTGCCCCCTAGTGGTTGAAATCGTTTACTGCAAGAAACTGAGGGGAGGGAATGGAAACCCTAAATTCTTTTTAATTTTTTATTTGTCCATTTAAATTTGTAAAGCAGGTTCTTTGCCGCTGAAAGATGCTGAAGATTGTTACTTGTTTCACCCCTTCTACGCTGCATACATGTATAACTGCTTTATGAACATGTATTTCGGGCTGTGCTGTGACCTCGGTGGTGTTGTAGTGAGTTATGATGATGTAGCTCAACCCTAAAGATAAAGTGGAGATAATGAGACATTAAAAGGCACATGAAAGAGGCAGAAGATGGTCCGTCAGTTTCTTGTTGTTTTACTGAAGGTAAGAGTTTACGTTACAGTTTCTGCTCAGCTAGTTTGTGTATCTAACAACAGACATTCTCTTGCAGACAGAGGAGGCCAGGATGTCGAGATTTAGAGAACAGGTTCTGAGTAAACCTGATGAAGTGGTGTAGTGACACACCAATGTGTACTTAAGCATACACACAAACACAGAGGTGACACACAGACACCAGCTCGGATAATTATAATAGTGGAGGGCTTGGTCTTCATAGACGAGAACAGCCAGGATTTAGTGGATCTAAATGCTGCTGTTGGCCAGCAAAGGCTGACAGTCACTGGGACAGGAAGTCCATAGCAGTGTCTCGCTCCTCCACCAGCTCTGCTGCTGTGGCGTCCATCTTTGCTCGGGAAAAGTCATTAATGGGGAGTCCATCGACCACTTTCCAGGTCTTGTTCTGTAAAAGAAAAGTAAATTTAAAATTTGGCAAAATAAACCTGCCTGAGCCATCTTGGTTTGGATATGTAATCCCAAAAGTAAGTGTTTGGTGTCCCACCCGTGAGTCAATTTTTTACCACCTCACTATTGTTACTAAATTGTTAATATTATCTCCTATATTATTATTATTATTATTATTATTATTATTATCTCAACCATAAAAAAAAAATCACTGATTTCTATTATTGTCCAAAGGAATCTTTCTCTAGCTTTTTCTTGGTTTGAATATTATAGGGTTAAAACAAACTTAATGCAAATGAAAACATTAATAGTCTTTAATTGGTGAACTAAGGGACACTGTCTCTTCTTTTACAGTCGAACTAAACATCCCAACAGCTGGCTCTAATCCACATGTATTTAACAAATTAAATGAGGATGCAGTAGTGTGAGAAACACTTGTGAGATCTGCTGACTCAACTTTATGGCAAAAATACAGCAGCAGTACGAGAAATCAGCAGGTAAAGAAATAAAAGTACATGATCCTCAAAATAAAATATCCCCATTAAATTTCTTTTAAGCAAAATTATGTCCAAAAACCAAGCCTGTATCGATTGCACATCGATTCATATATAGTGTTGGTTCACCTTGATCTGGACAGGGAAAGAGTAGATGAGGTCTTCTGGGATGCCATAGGAGTTTCCACCAGCATACACCCCCATGGAGATAAACTCGCCCTGCGGTCAAAAGAAAAACAGCTTCAGTCAGTTAAATGCAGATGCTTCCAGTATCACACTGAATTCAACCATTAGATCTGGCAAAACCTGATTTAACTATAATACGAGTCAGTGAAGCCAAATACGACTACAATACGAGTCAGTGAAGCCAAATACGACTACAATACGAGTCAGTGAAGCCAAATACGACTACAAAACGAGTCAGTGAAGCCAAATACGACTACAAAACGAGTCAGTGAAGCCAAATACGACTACAAAACGAGTCAGTGAAGCCAAATACGACTACAATACGAGTCAGTGAAGCCAAATACGACTACAATACGAGTCAGTGAAGCCAAATACGACTACAAAACGAGTCAGTGAAGCCAAATTCGACTACAAAACGAGTCAGTGAAGCCAAATACGACTACAAAACGAGTCAGTGAAGCCAAATACGACTACAAAACGAGTCAGTGAAGCCAAATACGACTACAAAACGAGTCAGTGAAGCCAAATACGACTACAATACGAGTCAGTGAAGCCAAATACGACTACAAAACGAGTCAGTGAAGCCAAATACGACTACAATACGAGTCAGTGAAGCCAAATACGACTACAATACGAGTCAGTGAAGCCAAATACGACTGCAAAACGAGTCAGTGAAGCCAAATACGACTACAATACGAGTCAGTGAAGCCAAATACGACTACAATACGAGTCAGTGAAGCCAAATACGACTACAAAACGAGTCAGTGAAGCCAAATACGACTACAAAACGAGTCAGTGAAGCCAAATACGACTACAAAACGAGTCAGTGAAGCCAAATACGACTACAATACGAGTCAGTGAAGCCAAATACGACTACAATACGAGTCAGTGAAGCCAAATACGACTACAATACGAGTCAGTGAAGCCAAATACGACTACAATACGAGTCAGTGAAGCCAAATACGACTACAAAACGAGTCAGTGAAGCCAAATACGACTACAATACGAGTCAGTGAAGCCAAATACGACTACAATACGAGTCAGTGAAGCCAAATACGACTACAAAACGAGTCAGTGAAGCCAAATACGACTACAAAACGAGTCAGTGAAGCCAAATACGACTACAATACGAGTCAGTGAAGCCAAATACGACTACAATACGAGTCAGTGAAGCCAAATACGACTACAAAACAAGTCAGTGAAGCCAAATACGACTACAATACGAGTCAGTGAAGCCAAATACGACTACAATACGAGTCAGTGAAGCCAAATACGACTACAAAACGAGTCAGTGAAGCCAAATACGACTACAATACGAGTCAGTGAAGCCAAATACGACTACAATACGAGTCAGTGAAGCCAAATACGACTACAAAACGAGTCAGTGAAGCCAAATACGACTACAAAACGAGTCAGTGAAGCCAAATACGACTACAATACGAGTCAGTGAAGCCAAATACGACTACAATACGAGTCAGTGAAGCCAAATACGACTACAAAACGAGTCAGTGAAGCCAAATACGACTACAATACGAGTCAGTGAAGCCAAATACGACTACAATACGAGTCAGTGAAGCCAAATACGACTACAAAACGAGTCAGTGAAGCCAAATACGACTACAAAACGAGTCAGTGAAGCCAAATACGACTACAATACGAGTCAGTGAAGCCAAATACGACTACAAAACGAGTCAGTGAAGCCAAATACGACTACAAAACGAGTCAGTGAAGCCAAATACGACTACAAAACGAGTCAGTGAAGCCAAATACGACTACAAAACGAGTCAGTGAAGCCAAATATGACTACAATAAGAGTCAGTGAAGCCAAATACGACTACAATACGAGTCAGTGAAGCCAAATATGACTACAATAAGAGTCAGTGAAGCCAAATACGACTACAATACGAGTCAGTGAAGCTAAATACGACTACAAAACGAGTCAGTGAAGCCAAATACGACTACAAAACGAGTCAGTGAAGCCAAATACGACTACAAAACGAGTCAGTGAAGCCAAATACGACTACAAAACAAGTCAGTGAAGCCAAATATGACTACAATACGAGTCAGTGAAGCCAAATACGACTACAATACGAGTCAGTGAAGCCAAATACGACTACAAAACAAGTCAGTGGGGGAAACATTTTAAAAGAGATCCTGCTGTTCAGCAGCAACAGAAATTCACTCATAGCTGCAACTCGAAGCTCATAAAGTTTCCTAAAACAGTTAAAGCTGGAATTATAAAATGTTATTTTCTATTGTGTATGGTCATTATCTCCAAACTCCAACAAACTGGCAGCCGTCTGTCTGTCCTACTCACATCCTTAGTGCCAAACCAGATGTCCCTCATGTGATCGCAGATGGCCTTGGCAGCGGACATGGCGCTGGACAGCTTCCTGGCTTTGATGACAGCAGCACCTCGCTGCTGCACTGTCTGTAGAAGGAAGAGGAGAAGGGGTAAATGAAGAGCCTCCACCTATCTAACCTCTTTCTCAATTCCAGCAAAAGGTGGACGACTCACTGAGATGAAGTCTCCTCTGAGCCAGGCATCATCCCTCACAGCATCGTAGGCAGCCATCTCACTGCCGAGGGCATTGACCTTGGCGTGGTGGACATCGGGGTACTGAGTGGAAGAGTGGTTCCCCCAGATAATGACGTTCTTCACTTTGTCGGAGGACACGCCGCAACGCATCGCCACCTGTAGTTTACAGCAGAAAAGGGCAAGAAATCTTTGACATGGCTCAGCATGGATAAGATTGTGTCATTTTATTGTTCCAAAACACAAAAACACACAGTCTGAGGTGTTCGCCCAGGCTTCAAACTCTCCTGATACCAATCTGATGGGACCTGATGACAGCCCGACCCACAAAGACCACACCACACAACTCAAAGGGCCTAAAGGAATAGAGATCCCAGTACTTGATTTCACAATTTACTGTGGTATTGCAATTAATTAATGCCACAATTAATAAATTGCTAACTAAACTACATTTGGCACCACTACCAAAACATGGACAAATTTGTGAAGAACCAATAGGCAAACCACGACGTCAACGACTAAAAAAAAGACATGCATATTCCCCATTTTTAATTCTTCAAGTAAAACAACTAAAGAAAGAACAACTATTGTCTAGTTGGTCTAAAGGTTTCCTGGCAGGAGGAGATCCATAATGTTTCTTTTCCTGTGAAATGCTTTTTGTTTTAAGACCCACTGCAATGCTGCAAAGTTGTGGGCGGAGTTGTGATCGCAAACCAACGTGTGTGTTATGTTGTGATGACAGAGAAAGCTAATCCAGTGTTTCCCAATCCAGGTCCTCGGGACCCCTGCCCTGCATGCTCTAGATGTAACACTAGTTTAACACCTGAATTAAAGGAATGGCTTGTAACGGGTTTGAATCAGGTGTGTTGGAGTAAAATCACGTCTAAGACATGCAGGGCAGGGGGTCCCGAGGACCTGGATTGGGAAACGCTGGCCTAATCCATCGCTCTCTCACAGTAAATAATGAAAGCTAACGCGATTAGCAACCCGCTACTGCACATACGTGTTGATCCGTCATCTCTTCGTCCGTGGAGTTGGAACGGGCGTAGAGGGCGGGGCAGACACTTGTGGCCCCGCCCTGTGGGTTTAAATGAGGGTGTGTCTGTAAATTGACGTGTAAATGCGGGTCTGTCTGAGCTCGCCTTTTTCTGCCCAGTTCACAAAGATTTAAATCCAGAAATACTCGGAAGAGTCATTTTGATCACATTTTTCACAAGATATGTCCTCTAGCGTCAGATAAATGCCACATGGACATGAACAACATGAAAAACAAGATTTTCACCGGAGTGGGTCGTTAAACAGCTGCTGGACTCTGCTGTACAGAAATAAAAGCAAAGACCAGTGCGTACCTGGGAGCAGGCTCTGTTGTGGTCCAGTCGGGTCAGGCAGGAGAAGTTCTCTTTGGGGATGGATGGAGCAGACTTGGAGGCGATCAGACAGTTTGTGTTTGCTGGATTTCCCACCACCAAAACCTGACAGATGAAAACAAAACAAAAACTCCATCAGGCTGGCAGCACCTCTGCTTCGTCAGGCAAGCTGCCACACAGCCACAAGTCTGAGAAGACGTCCTGAAAAAGTGCCTTAACAGGCCGAAAACAGCTTCCTGCTGCAAGATACAACACCAGTGAGGGTTTAAAATGTTAGTGGTTCTGCTGCACGAGCCCTAAACGTCATCGGTTACAAAGTTTTTATCCATTTAAAATGGATTTAACGATTTACTTTAATACACTGCAATGATTAGTGCAGCTTTCTGATAAGAAAGCTACAAACTGCTGATTCGGCTTAACATGACAATGTAATTTATTCTGTTCCAGGATTTTTGACACAAATAATCTCAAACATTTACCTAAAAAAACATTGCATCTCTTTCCTCACAATTTTTAAGATAACATCAACAACAACAACAATAATAATAATAATAATAGTTATTTGTAAGCACTTTTCAAGACTCTCAAGGCCACCTTGCAACAATAATGGTAATAAATAAAATCGACGTACAATAAAAGATGTTTATTTGAATGTACAGAGGTTACAATGATCAACAACACATGAAAAACTCGTTATCGTTTTTCTTGTTGATCATTAAAATCATGGTTTTAGTTGCTTTAGTAAATTGGAGGAGCATCTTTGGTCATTTTAATCCCCTAAATGTAATAACATGGAGAGCTGTCCCAGTGGCTTGGTTTGTTTCCAGTCTCATGCTTTCAGCTCTTTCTACAGGAACAATCTTTCTTTGACCACAAAGCCGTTTGATTGATGGATTTTTCTCTGTGGATCTGATCAGAATACATCACTTTAAACTTTTGGCTATAACTTGATCCAGACATTAATTACCAATTATTCCACCTATAATGATCAGTTATCACGAAAATCTAATTATAGAACGTATGTAGTGGTCTAGACATCAAATAAAGCTAAATTTGGCTCTTTGAGCGAGTTGTTCATGGATTTATGTTCATTATAAAAGCATCAACGTTAGATCAGGTGGCGTATCCAATCAGAAACAAACTTGTGGAGAAATTTTCTTTTCTAGTCAAAACTTCCCTCCATGTTGACTTTCAGCTGTTTTCTTTTTTCCACAGATTGTGAAACTTTGACCTCGGCAGCGGCTTTCATCAGACTGGGCCTCACAGAGGGCTTTTGGGTCATTAAAGGTCATGCTGTTGAGGACGGAATCATTATAGTACATACCTCAAATAACAGCAAACACATTCATGAGAACTTTGGCCAGATTTACGTATTTGCTGCTGTAAGATGCCTAGCAGAGTTAACAGCTGCTTTGTCAAAGGAGAAGCACTTTTACTTCCTGCATTAACCAGCAGGAGCTACAGTAGCTTTAAAAGGGAAAGAAAAAAAGAAGCTTGAGGCGTCACCTTCACGGTTTTCTTGGCGTACTTGTCCAGGGCGGCTCCCTGAGTCTTGAAGATAGCCACGTTAGCTTTAAGAAGGTCCTTCCTCTCCATCCCCTCCTTCCTGGGCATGGAGCCCACCAAGATTGCGGCATCAATGTCCTTGAAGCCCACCTCCACCTTGTCAGTGGGGATGACCTCTGTGGGTGAAAGGGAGGAAGGGTTAAATGTGCTTTCTGTCGCTATCAGTGCCCAGAACATGCTGATAAGACGAAGGAACCAAGCTCCAGACCTTTCTGTGCACGTTTTTTTCAAGACTTCCTATCACATTGATCATGTCATGTTCTCATATTCTTCTTTATGTGCCATTAGACCTTTCACACCTCGTCTTTCTTGTCATTTCAGACTAAAAACTGTATTATTCTCAGAGTATTTCAGAGCGAGCTTAGCCCATCTTCAAGATAAACTCCTGCCGCCTTGGCTGACCTAATAAGATGCATTTTAACTTGTTAGATGTAATCTGAGTGATATCAGAGTGGACTTCAGTCGAGGTTCATTTCTGCTCTGTTCATTGTTGTCCTGCAACTGCTCTGATTGGCTGCCGCGGTGCCTGGACCACGAACCAACCAGAAGCCTTATTTTAGAAACTCCTTCTCCTACTGCACACAGCAGCAGACTCCAGCAATGAACTTCTGAAGGACAAGTAACACTCAAATGGGGTGCGCTGCATTCCAGATGAAACCAGAGCTTTTCAATTCTGGCTACAGCACAAGTCTTTGATCTCCATAAACAAAACAGCCATTTTTCTACGTTTCCCTCCTGACCTGCTGCTCTCATGTCTATGATGATGCAACATTTAGAGAATTATGCATTGTGCTTCATTATCTACTTCAAGACACAAACTTCATTCACACAGAGGGCCAGTTTGCTTTGCAGCACACATCACACACACACACGGTAAAAAGAAGACCCTGGTTTTTAAAACAGAGTTAAACAACAGAGTTTAAAAGGCCAATAGCGGTAGGAATAAATGAGAATCTGTTCTGCATTGGGGCAGATTATTCCTCCTCCCTGATTTTCAGAAAACAAGCTGCAAGTTAAACACTTTTTTTCCTTCACTAAAAAGTAGTGCTGGGCAACAATTACTACTTTTTAAATGCAATAAATCTCATGATTTTCAGCAGTTTATCAGGATTAATTCTAACGTTACGTGCAAAAGTAGTGTATTGCGTATTTATATATTAGGGCTACAACGATTAGTCGACATTGGTGACAATAAAAATAGCCGACAACGAATTTACCCATCTGCTATTGTCAGCAAACAAAAAAAAAAAAAAAAAAAGAAGTGTAGAGGGTACGGAGCGAGACATCGTCTTCTTTTCCTATCTCTGCTAAGAGTTGCACATGCTCAGTAAAGTCCGCCAGGGAAAAATATGGCGGTGGACCAGGGAGCAAAACGGCGGCAGAGGACGTCAAAAGTCTGAAAAAACTTTTAAATAAATACATGTGAGATTTGTATCTTTGTCCCCATCTTTCCCCACAGGACATTGTAGGACTGGTCCATGTAGTTCCTGGTAATAAACAGCTAGGAGAATGATGTATGTGTGGGAGGATGGGTAGTGGAAGGAAGGTGTGTGTGTGTGTGTGTGTATAGGAGGTGTGAAGGTGGATGAATGGTGTGTGAGAGGGAGGATGGTGTATGTGTGGGAGGATGAGTGGTGGAGGGATGATGTGTGTGTGGGAGGATGGGATAGGTGTGGGAGAGTGTATGGTGGAAGGATGGTGAGTGTGTGGGAGGAAGGATGGTGTGTGTGTGGAAGGATGGATGGTGGAAGGATGGTGTGTGTGTGTGGGAGGACAGAGTATGTGAGGGTTGGATGGTGTATGCGTGGGAGGATAAATGGAGGAGTGGAAGGAGAGTGTGTGTGTTTGTGTGTGTGTGTGTTGGTCTGGGGGGGGGCAGGACTGGTTCTCGGGGTGTGGGGCTGGCCTCTGGTGGTGGCCGTCTGGGCGGGCCGGGTCCCCCCGGGTGGCGTGCTGGCCCTCGGCCTGTGGGGGAGGGGGGTGTCTCTGCGCTCCTGGGCCCGGGCCCTCTGCCCCGTCTGTCCCGGGCGGCCGGTGCCCGGGGGGGTCGGGGACTGCTGGCCTTGGCCCGCCGGGGCCGGTGCCCTGGGTCCGCGGGGCGGCTCCTGCTGGGGTCTCCTGCTGCTGCCTTCCTGGGCGGGCGAGTGGTCGTCTCTGTGGACCGGTCGGGATCTGTAGCCTACGGGGGGTCTGGTGGCCTGGGTCTCGGGACCGCTGGCCTGACTCTGGCCTCTGTTCAAGTGAGGTGGCATCTGCATGATCACTCTGCATGGTCACTCCTTCCTGAACGTCTCCACACAGTCTTTGCGTCGCCGTGTGGCCGAGTTCTCCAACACATCCACACAGGTTTCTCTGCGCGTGTTCTTGAATACAGCAGTTTCACTTATATCTATTATCATATTTTGTTTCTTTTTTTAATTATTTCTGTTCTTATTATTATTATTACTCTTACTCTTATTATTATTATTGTTACTATTATCAACTAGTTGTGTAATGACCTACTGGCCAGGATGATCTTAGCTATATATGTTGTAAGTAGTATGGATTACATGGTCTTCTGTATGATGTTTCAAGTCCCCACCTGCACTCCCCACACCCTTTCTGTCCCTCTCTCTCCCCTCCCTCTTCTCTCTACTTTCTTTTCTCTCTCTCTCTCTCTGTCCCCTCCGGTCGAGTCCAGCATTAAGAGTCTGATTTAATAAAGTTTTTCATCAAGAGGGACTTTATACATGTAGTATAAATCCCTGCTTGATAGAGTAAAATTGCCCAGCACCAGACAGCAGCCAGACAATCATTCTGTTTGCAACGATGCTGGACAAGACAGGTTAAAAAAAAATAAATAAATAAATAAATAAAATAAACAGCTTCAGGGACTGATGCTCCTCCAACCGCTGTTCCCACTCCTCAGTAAGAACAGCAGCTATTGGCTGTCCTAGAAGTTGCTAATGGGGCGGCAGTGGCTCAGGCGGTAGAGCAGGTCGTCCAATGATCGGAAGGTCGGCGGTTCGATTCCCGCTCCCGCAGTCATCTGTCGTTGTGTCCTTGGGCAAGACACTTAACCCTCCTTGCCTCCAGTGTTGGCATCGCTGGTGGATGAATGTTCGGTGATGGTCGGAGAGGCCGTAGGCGCAGACTGGCAGCCACGTTTCCGTCAGCTTGCCCCAGGGCAGCTGTGGCTACGCACGTAGCTTACCATCACCAGTGGATGAATAATGGATTCACAATGTAAAGCGCTTTGGGTGCCTTGAAAAGCGCTATATAAATCTAATCCATTATTATTATTATTATTAATTAGCATAATCAGACTAGTACATATAAATGGTAAATGGTCCGTATTTATATAGCGCTTTACTGTACTTGGAACGATATCCAAAGCGCTTCACATTATACATCACATTCACCCATTCACACACACATTCACAGGCTCACAGGATCGAACTGGCAACCCTCGGGTTACAAGACGACCGCTCTACCTTGCTGATCCACGCTGAGCTGTAATGGATGCTGCTATAACAAGGGATGAAAGGCAAACATTGATAAAAAGACAACCTAAAAATGTTTAGAACAGCAAACAAAATACATAATAAAATAATAATTCTATCAATAATTTCCTTTATTTTTAGTTAATTTTTAAGTGTATTTTGTTTTCATTTTTAACTTTTTAAATATTTCCTCCACACTCTTCATTAACAGACGTTACTGTGACGAGAGCCAGCGTAGAATAATCCAGCAGCAGCTTCTACGTTTCATTTCCAGCCTGGTCATGAAACAGAGGTGAACATCGTCTGAATGCAGCTGCTGCTGCTGCGAGAGGACCAAGCCTCGTATGAGAGGGTCTGACCAGCACCGCTCCTCATTGGGAAGATAAACGCCCTTCATTCACCTCCGTCTCCAAAAGTCTCCAATAACCAGAAAAACTCGCTAGAAGGTCTGAAAACTCGCTAAATAGAGCCACAAAGTCGCTACGTTAGCAACACTGAGGAATAATAAATTCCCCCAAGACCCGCCTCTTTCCACACATCAGCCAATCACAGTGCTCGTTCGTCCCCGCTCACACACATTGGCTGCAGTCCGTAGCCAAGGCTTTCTCAAAGGAAACGCTGCATGACTGAATATTTCTGTAAAACTTCAAATGAATGTGAAACCTTAAAAATAAATATTCTGCATTCCTGTCTTGTTAAGATCAACAAACAGAGACTCTCTGGACTCACCCCTCAGCAGTGGGAGGGCGCAGTCCTGCAGCTCCATGACGACTCCTTCCAGCACCGGCAGCATGGGGGGGATGTCCAGCAGGATCAAGATGATTGGCTAATGAGAACAAAAATGTCAGCATGTTGAATAATTACCAAGTCCATCAAGAAGGCAGCAGAGAGAAAAAAGTCACGAGTAATTTGATCATCATCCAGATTATTAAAATTGGAAAAAAGGTGTCCTAGGGGAGGGACCAGACGAAGTGCGGCTCAAATCACCCCTATGATGAGGAGAAAACAAGGACCAAGGTTTCGCTTGCCCGGACGTGAGTCACCGGGGCCCCCCTCTGGAGCCAGGCCTGGTGGCCGGGCCTTTGCCCATGGGGCCCGGTCGGGCTCAGCCCAAAAGGGTGACATGGGCCTCTCCTCCCGTGGGCTCACCACCTACAGGAGGGGCCGTAGGGGTCGGGTGCAGTGTAAGCTGGGCGGCTGCCAGAGGCGGGGACCCTGGTGGTCTGATCCTTGGCTACAGAAGCTAGCTCTAGGGACGTAGAACGTCACCTCTCTGGCGGGGAAGGAGCCTGAGCTGGTGCGCGAGATTGAATGGTTCCGTCTAGATATAGTTGAACTCACCTCGACGCACGGCTTGGGCTCTGGAACCACTGTCCTTGAGAGGGGCTGGACCCTCTTCCATTCTGGAGTTGCTCCCGGTGAGAGGAGCCGAGCAGGTGTGGGCATGCTCATTGCCCGCCGACTTGGCGCCTGTACATTGGGGTTTACCCCGGTGGACGAAAGAGTAGCCTCCATCTGACTACAGGTTGGGGGACGGGTCCTGACTGTTGTTTGTGCTTATGCACCAAATAGCAGTTCAGAGTACCCACCCTTTTTGGAGTCCTTGGAGGGGGTGTTGGAAAGCACTTCTTCCGGGGACTCCCTTGTTCTGCTGGGGGACTTCAATGCTCACGTGGGCAATGACAGCGAGACCTGGAGGGGCGTGATTGGGAGGAATGGTCCCCCTGATCTGAATCCGAGTGGTGTTTTGTTGTTGGACTTCTGTGCTTGTCATGGACTGTCCATAACGAACACCTTGTTCAGACATAAGAGTGTCCACATGTGCACTTGGCACCAGGACACTCTAGGCCGCAGTTCGATGATCGACTTTGTAGTCGTGTCGTCGGACTTGCGGCCGCATGTTCTGGACACCCAGGTGAAGAGAGGGGCGGAGCTGTCAACTGATCACCACCTGGTGGTGAGTTGGCTCAGATGGTGGGGGAGGATGCCGGTCAGGCCTGGCAGACCCAAGTGTGTTGTGAGGGTCTGGTGGGAACGTCTGGCAGAGTCCCCTGTCAGAAAGAATTTCAACTCCCATCTCCGGCAGAGCTTCAAACATGTCCCGGGTGAGGTGGGGGGCATTAAATCCAAGTGGACTGTGTTCCGTGCCTCTATTGTCGAGGCGGCCAGCCGCAGCTGTGGCTGTAAGGTCGTCGGTGCCTGTCGTGGCGGTAACCCCCGAACTCGTTGGTGGACACCAGCAGTAAGGAATGTCGTCAAGCTGAAGAAGGAGTCCTATAGGGACTTTTTGGCCTGTGGGACTCCAGGGGCAGCTGATGGGTATCGGCAGGCTAAGCGGAGCGCGGCTTCGACGGTCGCTAAGACAAAAACTCGTGCATGGGAGGAGTTTGGAGAGGCCATGTAGAATGACTTTCGGACGGCTTCAAGGAGATTCTGGTCCACCATCCGGCGGCTCAGGAGGAGAAAGCAGTGCTCCGTCAACACTGTGTACAGTGGGGATGGGGGGCTGCTGACCTCGACTCCGGACGTTGTGAGATGATGGAAAGAATAGAACCTTTTTTAATCCCACCAACACGTCTTCTGATGAGGAAGCAGAGTCTGTGGTAGGTGGTGCTGGCTCTCCTATCTCTGGGGCTGAGGTGGTTAAGGAGCTCATCGGTGGCAAGGCCCGGGGGGTGGATGAGGTCTGTCCAGAGTTCCTTAAGGCTCAGGATGCTGTAGGGCTGTCTTAGCTGACACGCCTCTGCAGCATCGCGTGGACATCAGGGACAGTTCCCCTGGACTGGCAGACTGGGGTGGTGGTCCCCCTCTTCAAAAAGGGGGACAGGAGGATGTGCTCCAACTACCGGGAGATCACACTCCTCAGCCTCCCCAGTAAGGTCTATTCAGGGGTGCTTGAGAGGAGGGTCCGTCGGATAGTCGAACCTCGGATTGAGGAGGAGCAGTGTGGTTTTCGTCCCGGTCGTGGAACAGTGGACCAGCTCTACACCCCCTTTGGGGTCTTTGAGGGGGCATGGGAGTTTGCCCAACCAATCTACATGTGCTTTGTGGACTTGGAGAAGGCATTTGACCGTGTCGCCCGGGAACTCCTGTGGGGGGTACGCTGGGAGTATGGAGTGCCGGACCCGCTTGTGCGAGCTGTCCGGTCCCTGTATGACCGGTGTCAGAGCTTGGTCCACATTGCCGGCAGTAAATCAGAATCGTTTCCAGTGCAGGTTGGACTCCGCCAAGGCTGCCCTTTGTCACTGATTCTGTTCATAACTTTTACGGACAGAATTTCTAGGTGCAGCCGAGGTGTTGAGGGGATCCGGTTCGGTGGCCTCAGGATTGGGTCTCTGCTCTCTGCAGATGATGTGGTTCTGTTGGCTTCATCAGGCTGTGATTTTCAGCTCTCACTGGAGCGATTTGCAGCCGAGTGTGAAGCGGCTGGGATGAGAATCAGCACCTTCACATCCGAGACCATGGTCCTCAACCGGAAAAGGGTGGAGTGTTTTCTCCGGGTCTGCAATAGGGTCCTGCCCCAAGTGGAGGAGTTTACATATCTCGGGGTTTTGTTCACTAGTGAGGGAAGGATGGAGCGGGAGATCGACAGGTGGATCGGTGCAGCGTCTGCAGGGATGCGGACTCTGCATCGGCCTGTCGTGGTGAAGAAGGAGCTGAGCCAAAAGGCAAAGCACTCAATTTACCGGTCGATCTACGTTTCTACCCTCACCTACGGTCATGAGCTGTGGGTAGTGACAGAAAGAACAAGATCGTGAATTCCGGGCACGTCCCACCGAAAAGAGGCCCTGGGGAAGACCAAGGACGCCCTGGACGGACTACATCTCTCGGCTGGCCTGGGAATGCCTCGGGATCCCTCCGGATGAGCTGGTGAATGTGGCCAGGGAGAGGGAAGTCTGGGTTTCCCTGCTTAGGCAGCTGCCCCCGCGACCCGACTCCGGATAAGCAGCAGAAAATGGATGGATGGATAGAAAAAGGTGCACAGAATACTCCATACAGTGTGTACACCTGCCACACTGATAACTGGTAACAGCTGAATTGCAGTGAAGCAGATCATTGACCGTTAGCAACACTGAACACAAAGATCTTTAGCTGACATTCAACACGTTTCAATATAAAACACTTACCTAGAATCAGGTTTTTCAAGCTTTACACAAAGTGGTTAAACAAATTAAAACCTCAGATGATTATTTCACCTCATTTAAAGAGCAGCATTCCCCTGAAATTCATTTCAGAATATTTCCTGTAATGATAAACAACATCTTTTTAAATAGAAAGGTAGAACAAAATACTTATTGTGCAACTTTTCATGACTGTGGATACAAAAAAGTAAAAAACTAGGCACCAATTAAAAACTGACTGCATCCACAAACATCCCCATGGTTGACAATTACTCTATGTGGAGCCCTAAAGTTTTATGGCTGCTTATGTTTTCCTCTTGTCTTATGTTAAATGTTCTACAACGTATTTACCATGTACTGTTCTATCTACTGAAGTAGGTTTTACTGAAACTTTATGACTAATATGCATATATATATATTTTTATTTTACAAGTCATATTCAATGCTTTATTTTCTTTATTATTTGGATCTTGCTGTAAACTAGTCTAGTTACTGTTTCAAATAATCTTTTTATTGACTTAAATCACTTGAACAGGATGTTTAAACTTGTATGTAATTTGCAGTAAACACATTTGAAGACGATTTTCAAAGGCAACTGGTAGAAATAAAGTGTTGTTTCTCATATCTAGCCGAGCATAGCCTCTATTATGGGCCTGGCCTTATAATCCTCATTTTTTTCCTTCTAATTTTAAACTACTTCCATGACCATTGTCTTTCTTTTTTCCCCTATCCCCTTTCCATCACTAAGCTACGCTGCCATAAGCCGAGTCATTATTCATGGTAAGTCCGTTATATAAGAGTGACATTTTGCCCAGCTGAGTATTGGAGGGAAGAGGGTCCTGCTGCAGGTTACATAATCATAGCTCAGGATGAATCTCACCTGGTCCTTTCCAAACACATCCCCCTTTGCAATGCTGTACAGCAGGGAGTAGGCAATCTGGCCAGCAGCGCCGGTCACCACAACACGGATCGGTTCAGCCTGGGGGAGAGAAAGAGCAGGACTCATTTGGATTGTTGACCTAGATATAAAAAGGGTGGAAAATAGCAGCAGTAACAAGCACCGTTGCTCTACAAATGATTGTAATTCCCCCCGCTCCCCTAACCAAGTAAGGGAGTGTAGATAAAAAAGAAGAAAGCCTGTCAGTGTGGCTGCTGCTTCACAAGGTCATTATTAGAGACTCCTGCTGTGGAACTTTGTCCTTTGCGTGAAGGTGACTGTCCACCAAACCCCATTTAGAAAAAACATTGCATAAGGTCCAATGACCTTACCAGCATGAGCACTTTTATTATTCAGTTTGATAAATGCATCGAAAATAGCCGAGGTTCCTCTATAATTCGGCATTCATATAATCCCCCAGTCAGCAGATAAATTTCCTTAACCATCTTCAACAAATGAAAGAAAATGGGGAAGCATGTTGAAAAGTGTGTGTAAGTGTTAATAAGTGCGTATTCAAGGTTCGATTCACGAAGCAAACTAGCCGAATAAAAGATGTTTCTTGGGCATACAGAACTAATAAATCGCCATGTTGTAACAGGCTGAAACGTGACTTTACAGGTAACTACATGTCTAAACTGTAGGTTTTATAGCTGAGATTCGTCCCGTTGAACGCGTTTGTCCTGCTTGGTTAACCTGGCAGACGGAAAGAGGAGGCCGCTGAGTCCACGCCACTGACGCCTCATGAAAATGGATAAAGATGTGCAAAGACTAGCAAGCAACTCACAACAAACCTGCGCGTCTTTCTCACGATGCTAACGTTACATCTTCCTGACTTCATTCAACCACCTGCGACATTTCCGCACTGCAACTGCGCAGCAAACCGCCCGCAGCATCTCTGTCCCAGGCGTTTAATTATCAATACAGCACACACACAAGCTACATTAAAACACCGAGAAATATGTGAGCATTTTAGCATAAACTGACATTAAATGTCAATGTCAACTACTTATACATCATACCATTTAAATTACTTTGAGTATAGCACTCTGATAAATGGCGTCGATGATATTACATTTAAATGTTAGTAATTAGACATAAGTGGAAACAGTTCTTACCATTTTTGCTAGCGGGTGAAGATGGCTTGTTTCTGCTGTGCCTGTTCTCCCTGCTTAGAGTCGGACTAGACAGAAGGGTCACCTCTATCCGCGTATTGTAAAGTCAGGCGGTGAATTTACTCCCTCCGCTAAACACGGGACTTGTAGTCATCTTGAAACACGGACGCTGTCTTTTTAGCCCAAGTAAATGGTCAAAAAACACATTTTCCCAGAATGCAACGCTCTATTCAAACCGCGCCTACTCATGTCACAAATGGTAGACGATTTTCTAAAAAGTTTCTTTTTAGCAGAGTTTGAAAGCGACTTTGTGGTGACATCTAGTGGCTGGTAGTGGAATTGCACCACTTACAGTGCAGCACAAGACACCGTTTAAACTTTTGAGCGTCGTTAGAGCTAAATTATTCTAAATATATATCACATAAAAGAATGTCACCAACATATCTGACAATATCAATATTGGAACCTGTAGTTTCAGCTTTTTTTTTCTTTTGCTGCCTCATGTAACTGTCATTGTTAACGAAGCATCTGCTGCTTCTTACAACCTACCTTTTAACCTGCTTGATAGCCAAATCTGATCAATCTGTACCCAAACCATAAACAGAGAGCCTTCTGGTCTCCTGTGTCAGTGAGATGTAAGCTTTCAGGTATTTTTCATTCCTTTAAACATTGCCTTGTTTTTTTTTTTTTTAAGAAAAACCTATAATGTTGTGTGTATCACATTTGTTATGTACATTTTGAGACCTACCGCATCACTATATGATAAAAATTACACTGCTAAAAATAATAAAAGGGAACAGTTAAACAAACCATCTTGGATCTTGGTGAATGAAATATTCCAGTTGAAAATGGAGGCTCTTTAAAAATAAAATCTTTATTCATTACATAGTGATAAGCGTTGAGAACGAAATAACATAAGAATCATCAATGGAAAACAAAATCATTAACCCATGGAGGTTCAGAATCATACTCAAAATAAACGTGGAAAGATCGGATCGCAGACTGACCCAACTTCTGTGGAAATTCCTCAAGACAATTCAAAATGAGGTTCAGTAATGTGTGTGACCTACACGTGCCTGCATGCACTCCCTACAACATCTGAGCATGCTCCTGATCAGACCATGGATGTTATCCTCACAGAGATCTCCTCTCAGACCTGGATCAGGGCTTCAGTCAGGCCCTGGATAGTCTCTAGCGCAGGGGTAACCAACATCGGTCCTCGAGGGCACCAATCCGGCAGGTTTTCCAGATTTCTCTGCTCCAGCACAACTGACTCAAATTAAATGGATCCAACAGCCTATAAGGATCTCCACAATGACTCGTTAGTTTAAGTCAGGTGTGTTGGAGCACGGAAATCTGGAAAACCTGCCGGATTGGTGCCCTCGAGGACCAACGTTGGCTACCCCTGCTCTAGCGCAATGTGTTGGTGGATGGACAAGACATGATGTCCCAGAGGTGCTGGACGGGATTCAGGTCTGGGGAACAGGCAGGCCAGTCCATAGTATCAGTGCCTTTGTCATGAAGGAACTGCTGACACGCTCCCATGAGGCCGAGCATTGTCCTGCATCAGAAGGAACCCAGGTCCCACTGCAGCAGCATATGGTCTAACAATGAGTCTGACGAGCTCATCCTGGTACCTACTGGCAGTCAGGGGGCCTCAGGCTAGCACATGGAGGTTTGTATGGCCCCTCCAAGGACATGCCTCCCCAGAACATCACTGATCATGCTGGAGGATGTTGCAGGCAGTAGAACGTTGTCCAGACTCTCACGTTTGTCACGTGCTCAGTCTGAACCTGCTCTCATATGTGAAGAGCACAGGCAGTCCGGGTGCCTCAGGCTAGCACATGTAGACGTGGGGCTGTCATACCACCGTCATGGAGCCTGTTTCTGACAGTTTAAGTAGAAACATGCACATTAGTGACCTACTGGAGGTCATTGTGTAGGGCTCTGATGTTGCTCCTCCTGTTCCCTTTTTGGATAAAGGAGCAGATAGTGGTCCTGCTATGGCCCCCTCCACATCTCCTTGTATACTGACCTGTCTCCTGGTATCTCCTCCATCTTCTCCATACTGTACTGGGAGACACAGCAAACCTTCTTGCCACAGCATACATTGATGTGCCATCCTGGATGAGCTGCACTACCTGAACAACTTCTTTGGGTTACAGACACTTATGTTACTTCTAGTGGTGAGGACACAGGCAAAATACAACAGTAGCCAAAAATCCGCCCGAAAGATCGTCTGTGGCCATTTCCAGCAGGACCATTCCTTTACGGGGGTTGTCTTGCTACTTGCCTCTTTTCCACTGGTTGTCTGTTACATTTGTGCAACAGCAGTGACAATCTTCTGTCGCATGTGCTTCAGTTTGTAGAGTTTAATATGAACTCTGTATGGAACCCTTAAGACAACCAAATCAGCCAATGCAAATGAGGGGTTTCGCCAATCTGAATCTGGCACTGAGCAATCTCTTGATTCCTATAAGTCTATTTTAATAGAGATGTATATCACATCCTTCTTGAACATATTAAATTGTCCTAATTTCAGACGACTGCTTAATCCTGCCTCAGTATTAATCCAAACCCTGTTCCAGCCACCATGTAAACCTCATGCTGCAGCATTGCTAGCCTCACCAGGTAGGTGAGCTGAACTTCTCTCATGTAAATTGATCGAGTGATGTGCCAAAATATCTCATAAAGAGCATCATTAAAGTTCTTCATCCAGACAAACTGACTGTTGTTTACCATAGCCTTAAACCCATCATTGACTCCACCACAATGAAAACACTCCAACCAGTCAGCCTGTAGTGAAAAACAGAAAATCTGCTGCCTGTCCTGCAAAGTTAATGACCCTCAGCCACAACCTCAAACCAAAGAAGTAATACCAACCAGGATGAGGATAAGATCTGGGTATGTGGGCATTACCCTCACTCATCACCAGAGAAACCTCGTCTTAAATATGTCGAGCCTCAACTTAGGATCTTACGTCCTGTTGCTATCAAAGTTTTGAACCCTCACATGATATAAGCTAACTGTTGTTCATCCAGTAAATTTAACAAACAGATGCTGTCAGAAAAGTTGCTGTACACAGAACTATTTTTAGCAGTTTGTTTGGAGAATGATGAGGCAAGCAGCGAGGTGTGAGATTTTAATGGGAACCATAAAGATGGAGCACCTTGAATTTTAATTGGATGCATTTCTTCTTGTACTCTGGAGGTTCATTCCTCATTCTAGTGGAGCTGCTTTCTGACAGGTGCACACATTTTAATGCTGTTAGAACTACAGGGAAAGCTTGGTGCCTATAAATTACACTTAAAGGCATTCTCCAGGTGGAGGGTTACAGGGATGGGGGTTCATTCAGTGAAAGATGCTCTCTAGTGGTAGTACTGTAGATCACCAGGCTGTGTCCAAAGCAGTGCTAGAAGCTGTTCTGACAGACGTTAAATGAATCCATTATTTAAAACCTCTGGGATTTACCTGCTTAGATGTCTTTAACTTGGACCCAGTCACTCCTAATATTCTCTTATTTGGGTGGCGTGATACGATCCCAGAGGTCTGAGGCATCAACAGGGGTGACAGAGTCGAATCTTTGTCAGTCAGTTCAGTTCACAGCTGCTTTGGGATTATCTTCCTTATGGAGATGGATGACTAGAAAATGAGCAAATACTTGTAACAGATTCTTAATCTAACCTACCTGATGGATGCATGTGCTTCAGCTGTGCTTTAAGCCAGCTCACACAGAATACCTGGTGTGTGTGTCTGGTCCTTCCACGCTGAGATGAAGGAATGCTGTCTAGCTTTAATTATCTATAAACGGCTTTGTTAGTTTGTTCTTCTTTTTGATTGTTATTTGAATTTTATGTTTAATCTGGTTCCGTGAGTATTTGGTATATTTGTTAATGTAATTGATCTATTCAGGCTTCAGAAACTGACGTGTGGAGTTCTGGAGCAGCAAAGTTTTAAAGCTTTACGCTGAGCACCTTAGATGGTTAATGTTTATCCTCATTTTGTAACTGGTCCAATCAATAACTTATCCAGCTTGAATGTGGATGTGGCAAATTAAACCTTGAAGTAATCTTTCCTGTATGACATAGTCAGTTTTGGAATAATTTTGGACACAATCACATCCAGTGAAGCACATCTGAGCAGAAACACTTTGGTCATTACAGTGTTTATTTCCTGTTAAAACAATAATTATGTGATTAGTTTTTAATATGTTTCTTCTTTTAGATATAATTTTTGTTAAATAACAGACATTAAAACATTTTGCTCCCATAAGTTTATTCATTATTTAAGACCTGCTAAAAATCTGATTGTTTATTTATTAAATACTGATATGTAAAACCTTTCGTACTGTAGGACCGCAGTAGTAACCTCAGACCATTTCAACTCTTTCCAGTCTCCTTACACTCCCATAAAGACCTCAAGAGATTCCTTTAAAATGAGCCAGCACACACAGAAAAACCAAATAACCACAAAATAAACATAAAAACCTATAAGACAAAGAACAGCAGGTCATTTTTCAAAACCATCCTGTCTACCATAAATGTCTTGATCTGCATGGATCAGAGGAAATACCGGATCAAACAACCAACCTTTCAATGAACTGAACGGAGAAAGACTGTTCACAAATAGAAAACATTCAAGATTAAAGGAAATCTTTCCTGGAGTGGATGTCCCTGCAAGTTGTCCCCAAGGACAGACCATGTGATGGCTGAAGAAATGATAGAAATAACCTCCGAGGCTACATCAGCAAAGATTACTGCACCTGAAACAAAACCACAATCTAGACATGAGGTGGACCGTGAAGTTTCTGTGTACCAGATCTGCTGCTGTGGTCCAGTCCAGTCATGGTCCAGACCCCAACCTGCTAGAAGTGCTGTGGTGTGATCCGAACAGGGCTGTACATAAATCACCAACTGGCTCGGAAAATAATGAGAAGAGGTGTATTTATGTTCTCAAAACTCAACTCAAAGGTAAGTTCTTGTAATGTGGGTATTATATTGAGCTGTGCAGGATTTAACTGTATCAAACCTCTTGAAACCCATGACTCCCACAAACAAGTGGAAACTAAAACCTGTGACCTTTCCATAATGATTACATTAACCTTTAAGGCAACCTCCACCTGACTGGACACCAAATTATGGGAAATCCCTCGAAATGTGATGACTACAAGTTTGTCGTCATGGCTACAAAGTGATTTTTGATGGGTAAGACTTGGTTTTAGGGTCATTGTTGGAGTTAGCGTGTGGTTAGAGTTAGGGTAATGGTTAGGATTAGGCACTCAGCTGTGATGGTTAGTCTGGATAAAAGGCTAGTTCAACAGTAAAGTGTGTTAAAGCGTGGTGCAGTAGAGATGGTGCCACGGCCAAACTTTCACCAGTAAGACACATCTGTTTAAATAAAGAGGAACTGTGATTCATTAATGGTGTTATAAACACTTGAATTTACAATTTACCCCTTAAATCTCCAATCTTTGCTATTTTTTGTCCTGTTTTGTTTGTGTGTGCGTGTGTGTCTGTAAAACTGCATGTAGAAGCTCAACTGTTTTAATCCCAGTCAGCATCCTGACATTACTTCTTAAGGACAGCCTCAGCTGTCAGACTGGGAGGTAAAACGATGTAAAATGAATGTATTGATAGATAAAGTAGCATAAAGACCAGAAGAAGAAAGCAGAATTTATTACTAACAGAACTTTGTAGAAATAACACACAGATCAACAGTGACCAAACCTTTTCTCATCTCATCGTTCTCTCAAGTTTTGGCTTTCAGGAGAAAAAATATTGTTATTGAAACAAACACACAACAGAAACTATTTCCATGTTTCCACTTTTTCCTCATTTCCAGTTATTCCTGCTACTATTTACCTGCTATCCCCACTAAACCAACTCCAGCTCAGCTGCTTTGTGGCGCCACCGTGCATCAGAAACGTCTTCTTGGCTTTATTCCAGCCATAGAGGAGCATTATTTTTCTTCTTTTCACACACACATAGAACTTTCTGCTCACTGGTTGATCTTTGGCTGCTCCTGATTGGACGTTACCGTCAATCTAAGCTCTCTGATTGGTGGAAAGTCTGACAGGAAGTGGCTTCATCATCATGTCCAGGTCTAAATAGAGGTCTCTTAGCAACATAGTAGTGATGGTGATCTATTTTTACTATAAAAGTGTGATGAATGAAAATGTTATCATGGATCACTCATTGTGTGTTTACCACAGTGTTTCTGAATAAATACATTTTGTGGCTGGATTGTAAACCTCTTGGGCAGGATATAATACAGAAAAGATCCGTAGATAACCTAAAAGGTAAACTATCAACCACAATTTGCCCCACAGAATTAAACACTACTGTTCCTGAGAAATTGTTCCCAATATACGTGAGAGTGCTCAGAGGAGCTGGAGATCTAGTTTTAACAGCAGGTAGCGTTAAAAACAGTGCTCCTCTTTTACATTTTTATTTTTTAAATGTAAGAAAATAACAACATTAGTTTGAAACAGGATCTCTGAAATAATCTGGGGTGACTATTTTCAAACTCCACCGAAGGTGAAAGGTCACTCAAAGTCAAGGTAATACCCCATACTACAGGAAGTCACTGGGTTTAGCTGTCCGCTTGTTAAGTTGTCAATCAGCCTGTTGTCTGCTGCCTAGCAGGAGGTAAATCTGTGCAGAGCTGTCTGATCTGCTAATATAGTAGGACAACACATGATTACAAGCAACAGAAAAGGAAAAGGTCAAAAGAAAGCCAAGCATCAAGGACAGAGCTACTTTTTCTTAATAACTCAATAAGAGTTGAACTCTTTGAGCACTACGTAGTTCCTCATTGTCTGTTCATTGTCTCATAACCCTGTTTTATCCTCCTTCGTGGCCCTTTAGCTCCTGTGAAGAGAGCTCTTAAGTCAGTTGTTCTATGTTTGAGTTTGTATTTAAAACTGTGCCTTCCTCATTTCGAACCTCCACCCTAAAACCAAAGTCAATAGAAAAAAGGAATCTGGTGCTGAAGCGTTTCATTGTCCTGGACAGACATTTGGTCTCAGTCTGCAGCCAAGTTCCAGCTTTGTGCTGAAAGGTCAAAACTAACAGACTGTTCTTGTTCACAGATGGACCATACTTTGGCCTTTTTGTGTACATCAAGCTACTGAACTGTTAACAACGGGGAAAGAAGTAAGGCAGATGAATGTGGTGGATATTCTTTCAGAGAGCGTAAAGGGAGGGAGTCAGTTTCAGCCAAGTGAGGTTTTCAGTTACAGTCACATCCATACATCAAGGACACCGGCTGCCATGTTGAATCTACAAGCTGGATTCAGTTTCTGTAAAGCTGAACGGGCAAAAATAGCTCAGCAGTGCAGGGAACCGGGCAGGAGCTGACCGTGGTGCTGATAATCTGAATCCTGTTCCGCTGCAGCAAGGTGGCAGCAAGCACGAGGAAGAGGAGCAGGAAGTAGGTAAACCCATCTTCAGAATAAACGTAGAAACACGACAGCAGAAGCTGTGGGAACGTCGGCATAGTGTGGGAAAAATGACCCGATCTTATATGTAAACAAGACAAAAAGACATGACTGAGAATTTTAGGAAGACCAGGAATAACCCACAAACTATTTCCAGCCTGAGAGAAGAAATGATGTAAAACTGCAGCGTTTACCTTGGATGCAGCCTTAACTGAGCCTGTCAACGTCTCTTTTGACTCTTCTTCTTGAAGAAGCTTAGGTCCTTCAGTCTTTGCAGCAAAATGTTTCAGGACGTCTATAACATACTGTATCTAGTAGAGTGTATTCTGCTTTGCTGTCATCTTTTGGAGAAGCAGCGTCAGAGTCAGATTAAAAAAAAAAACTCAACAAATGGATAAAAAAGGAAGGACTCGATGCTGGTGACTGAGGTGGAGACTCTGAGCTGAAGATGCAAAATTACGCATTCTCTACACAAGACAGTAGATAGTAATATATAGTACACAATATATAGTAGGGCGTACTATGTATAGCACATAGTAAGAAGGTGTAAGATGCAGACAGATCTGACGTACATGTAACAGCATGGAATAGTTTACAGCTGCGTATATAAACTGCACTGAGTTTGGGTTGGAGGTCCCAGGGTCCAAATCCAGATATCCAAACTGGTAATAGCTAACCAACCAGACATTGTAATGGTTGACAGACTGCAGAAGAAGGCGGTAATAACAGATGTGTCAATCTACCTTTACTACTGACAGCCACATGAAGAACAAGGAACACAAGAAGCTGTAAAAATGCCAACATCTGATGGAGGTAGTTGAAAAGATGATGGAACGAAGGCAACGGTGGTGCCAGTGGTCACCAGAGCACTCAGGGCCATGACCTCCAAACTGGTAGAGTGGCTCCAACAGGAACACCATCAGAGATCTCTGTCCAATAGAACGCAGTCCTAAGAACAGCTGAGATGCTGCACAGACTTTTTATAAAACAATCCAAATCACCTAAATGAAATTCATAAATTATCTTAAATTAAAAGTAAAAAAAGATTATATAAGTTGATGTAGCACTATGTTTCAGACTCTAAAACTCTGTGATTCTGACTCATTTTGATGGCACAGTGTCATTTATTATGCACATTCCTGAAGCTGTCGTAGCCCTGCAGCATCCCCCCTCCGTCCTGGTGCACCGCCTTACAGCAACATTTCGCTTGCACCATGGCATCTGGATATCAACACTGACTGTTTTGAATGTGCACCATAGTTGATTCAGCAAAAGAACCCAAAATGAAATTATCGGAGAAAGAGAGGAATTATTGAGGCTTTCAAAGGACACTTAGACGTGCTTCTTTCCAACACATACATTCCACAGCTCAGTACCTTCTACGAGCTGGCTTTAGTAATGATTCCTCTCTTCTTTTAGTTGAATATTACTTAAACGCAACATCTGGTAACTTTCTCCATTTCAGTTTTGTTTTTTCAGGCAAAGTAGTCATTGTATTACCATCAATGTGTATCAGCATAATCCATATTTATTTAGATGCTCATTTTAATAAATATATTTTATATATTTCTTAGTCTATTTAAGAGGTGAAAGATAATATTATTATTATTATTATTATTTTTAGTGGTAGTAGTAGTAGTAGTAGTATTACATGTAACGTTAGTGGGACATTAAAAAAAGGGGGGAAAGTTTCATTTGGGGTTGTTACTTTGAAAATAACAAGCGGAAGTAGTTTTGTTTACTTTGATTGACTTCACAGAAACACTAACTGAACATTTTGCCAAAGCTGCAGAGACTCTAGCTGAATTAATGATGACTGGTTCAGATAAAGAAGCAACCTGTCGAGTTCCTTCACTCATACAAAGGTGGTGCACAGTTTCCAGTGACATCTAAACCGGTGGAGTCTAAGGGGAAATGTCTGGGCCTGAAAACATACTCTAAACTCTCACAGTTCACCTCTGCAGCGTGAATAAACAATAGCGATTTAAACAGATCAAGTCTGGGGTTGAAATCAGTCACACTGACTCAAAGCTCAAGTTTAGCTCAATAATTCGTTTTTCATGGTGCGTTCAAGGACGCGTAGCCAGGTCCGTCCCCGTGGTGGTCACGCGAACAGACAACTGCACTACTTTCAACTCACTCACCTGCGGGTAAACCGCCCGCACCACCAGATACATGGACGTCATCAGTGTCAGCATGGTCCCGCTGGGGTTTTGTTGTCTTCAAGTGATGAGGGGCTTCTTCTGAGACAGAAATGGCGCCGAGACCCAACAACAGAGAGAGAGAGAGAGAGAGAGAGAGAGAGAGAGAGAGAGAGAGAGAGAGGTAGACTGAAGGGGAGACAGGTAGATGCAGAGGAACGGGTCCGACCAGATACTGCCGCGGGGCAAAGAGCGACTGTACCGCGCCGCAGTCCGCCTTTCACGCCTTTCTCGTCCCTCGTATGTCCAGGTACAAAACAACCTCCACCTCCTGTGCACGCTCATGCGCGCACCGCTGCAGTCAGTCTAGTCCCTTAATAAGATTTTCAGGACGCAAATAGCCTCTGACTGTACTGCCAAAGCTTTGTAAAGTGTGTAGAAGGTGAATTATTGCTAATGTTGGAAGCTACAGTAGAAATTACGAGGAGCTGCGAATAAAATGCGGCGCGTGTAGGAGTAGGTGACGTCACTGCAGGGGTACGCTACCAAGCAGCCTAAAATGTAAGTTTAAGAATCACACGAGGACAGCGAGGAGCTGCAGAATCAGTTCCGCTAAAGAAGAGCAGCGTTGTGCTGCGTGGTGATGCTCAGATTGTTAGAACCATCGTGTCACATTCACCTGGAGTCTGGAACACCAATCAAAACTGATGGTAAACCAGAAAGCTCAAGTTCTAATTATAGCTTAAAAGTTCAAAAGTAAGCAGTAAATATAGGATTCAAACTCATTTTCACAGCAGCCATTACCCAGTTACTTTTTAATCCTATTATTTTCCTTTTAAATAGCACCACATTTCTAAGGAAACTGCGTTTGTGGGATGAGCAAGCAGAACTGAGTATCTGGGTTGTACCTATGAAACACTTACCAAATCTTCGCTGCCAATACCAAAAAGCTATGTCTAGCTATTCACATTTGTGTGGTGCTGTTTATTGGATGACTGGGAAGAGTAAAAGTTTAGGCAGTGAAAGACAGAAAATCCATGGTGCTTTCTTGGACTCATGCTCAGGTTACATCCTATGTTGTTACCTTATCTGGATATAACACCGAAGGTCTCATTTCATATACACCTGCACATCTGTGTAGAAGATAACATCCCTGGTTCATTTTATTCTACAGAACTATACTGGGGAAACTCCTGTTAATTTGAGAAGTTTCTTAATACTAATGACTAACTTTTATAATGTGCGTCCATCAGACTGCTGTTGGTTGACATACCAGAAATTCTCCTGGACTAGGAGCTGGTCTCATTACGCATCTTGGTCCTGGAATTTTCTCTAGGACACCCGGAAGCTCAGTAACTTGGTCTCTTTTATTGAGCTTTATTAGAACCACATTTAACTGAGGTCTGTAAATGCTCCTCTTTTCATTACTTGATGTATTTTGCATCTTATTCAACTATTTCATTGTTTGCTGTGTCATATATGTGCCATAGAGTGATTTCTTACCACATCTACCTCAAAAAGGAGACAACAGGACTTCACTGGACTTCCTGGTAAAATCAAGGTTGGATAAAAATAAATATATAAATAAAATCTAATCCTGTATGCCACAACCAGTGTCACATTATACACACACATGGAAACTGTCCCTTAGAGCTCAGGAATATCTCATCAATAAAAATCTTCCCCAAATCAGTCAAAAGCTGGTTCCTGGACAATCAAACATGTACACAGATTATCACTTAGTTTTTTTACTAACATATTTGAACCGTGTACTCTGTGTTGTGTACATATTACCATTGTGTTTGTTTATTGTGTGTTTATTACATGGCTGCTTTACATTTTTCTTTTTTGACTTATATTAGCAACCCTTGCATGTATGTTGTATCTATTTATGTATTTTATGTTTATTCTTACATTGACCTGCTGTGGGACTACAGATAAAAATTAGCCTGAATAGCTAAATCTGTCATAGTTACATGGTGAACCTCATGCCAGTTAATATGCATTGTTCCACTATAAATAAATTAATAAAGAAAAGCTCATTTTTTTCCTTTTGTAACGATACTTCTTGGCAGTTAATGTTTTGTCTCTTTATTTCCCTTTTAAACTGAAACCACATTTGTAAGGATAATGCTTTTGTGGGATGAGCAGCAGAGTTGAATGTGTAGGTTGTGCCCATGAAAAACACGCCACGTCTTTCCTGCCAAAGCCAAACAGCTTGTCTGTTGGGTGACATTCACTCGGTTGGATGACTGAAGTCGGAGCAAACAAGACTTATTGGTAGTTTAACAATTTATTCATTCAGCTAACAGGAGCCTCGGTATCATGTGGAAGAACCATACAGCAGCCAGGTACCTCCTCTTCAGGCTGGTCACCAGTTTGCTCACACATTTGTTGGATGGCATCCTGTTCTTCAACCAGCATCTGTCACCAGTGGGGCTGTGTTGGTCCCTCTGGCACCACTAGCGCCCCAAGCTGATCCCGCCACTGTTCAATGGGGTTGAGGTCAGGATTGCACGAAGCATTACAAAATCGCTCCCAAAATCTGTAGATAGTCTGATGAAGCCCGCTCTGAGGATGGCAGCAGCAGAGTCCCAGACGAGTGCCAGTGGTTTGAGATGGTCTTCCTGGGACACCCACTTTGCAGCTTGTCTCTAACACACCCGTTATATGAAGCTTGGTCTTTAATTTGGAGACGGTCGTGGAGATCACTCCAAATAATGCTGTGAGTTAGTTTGCAGAACACCAGCTGGAAGTTATGCCGTTTGGCATGGGCCCAGTCCAGGTCAGTCAAACAGCAGACACAAACTGAAGGCTGCAGGCATGTCCACGCTCACAGGTGCTGCTTATCAGGTGCCTGATGGTCAACACCTGGAGTTTCAGGAGCTCAAAACAAGAAAATATAGCTTGGTGGGCTGTTTGACGAGGAAGACGGCTGAGGGAGTTAACTTAGCTGTGAATGCTGTAATCTTAATTGTAATGAACTGGTGATGGTAAAAATAAAAGAAAGGAGACACAGTTCTGTTCATCTGTTGATCTGTTAATTGTTGGTAAAATTATCCATAAAACATTAACCACGACTTCTCAGTTTACACTGATGGCAACACTTATTCTGTTGGCATTGCTTCCTCTTGTCTCTGCATGTTCAGAATATATTTATTTAGTTTTTCTTTTACATTTGCAAGTCAATTCGTTCATGAAACATTCTTGGTCCCAATTGGCCTTGCAGCATCGAGGCTATGCAAGTTTTTGTCAGATTCTGTATCATTAGTGTCAAAACTCAGTCAAAATGGCATCAGAGGCGTGTTCAGAAAAATTTTAATGGGGGTGCCAGGCGGGGGCACAGACTAGGAAAGGGTGGTGTATGTAAATGACACTTTAAAGGTTTAAATTTTAGATCTAAACTGGACAACTAATGTAAAAAGTAAAGCATTACTTGTAAAAACAAACATGTTCCTGCATTGTTTGACTTTAACCAGCACAAAAACCTGCACTAGTGAGAGCAGGAAAAACACAAGTTTGAGCCAAATCAGCAGTTTTATCAATGTTTCTTCAGCGTTATTGGTCATGTGACTTTCACAGTCCACCCATCTGGTGTTTCTATGACTTTTACAACAGTTTGGACAGATTAAAATTCTCACCCACACTGGTGGAAGATGATCCTGAATGAATGCTGCATGATCAGGAACACAGTAGAGATGATGCTGAACAACAGAACAGCACATTACACACCTCATTCACTTGTAAAGGCACAGGTAAAGGTCAGTCTAGACTGAGTATTTGACTCACCTGGGTGGACCCTCACCTGCCACCCCAGGCCTTCTCTTTAGCGCCACCCTTGACTGGCCTTTAGGGTGAGAAACAAGAATTCATTCATGAAGCTCCCCATCACAACGCTTTCATTGTGTGAAATAATGAAAAAGTAATATAAAGGCAGCTGGGATGAGTCCCGCCCTCCTGTGACCCTGCACTGGAATAAGTGGGCATAGATAATGGATGGATAAAAAGATATTATAAAGATGATGTACGAATGGAGGAAGTGCTTGCATCAAATAAAGCTGACAGCACATTGTGACTGTTACTGACTCCAGCCAGCAGAGGTCACTACATGCATGACAAACTGGATTTAAAGCGGCCGCTGGCTGTTCCAGGGAATCATGTTAATGGCAGGATGACATCGCTGAGTCAGGTCACATGCTGTTTCCTCCACACACTGTTAAAGGCCTTCCAGTCAGTGAGTTTTAGTTTCTTTTGTTTTTTAGTCTTTTCCTTTGACAGAACTGTGTTTCCACTTTCCAGAGAAATGAAGTCACATAAGATAACTTTGGCTTGACATCTTACACTCATTTAAAGGTGTGTTTCCTTTTTTATATCTATTTTCAGATGAAAAGTAAAGCTAAGCTCATTAAGTAATGCTGTTGGTCCTGGCAGCAGCGATACGCTCTTGCACAAACAAAAGTAAATTCTTTTTCAGGTTGGAGGTAGTCCTCATCTGGACATGATGAATAAATCTCGTCCTCGGCAGCTTTGGATTCAGAATCATCTCAAGGCTGACCGAGCGTTTAGGCTCCTGAGCAGCCACGTTATATGAACAACACCTGTACAGATTCTTTGTGTAAATGCATATAACTCATGTTAGAATTTAGAGGTGTGTTGGCTTATAATGGGGACATCATTCCTTCCTGTGGCCATCGAAGTACACGACTCTAAACTGAGCCATAAATCTGAGCCACAACTGTTTGTAAATACTGTAAATATTTATTTATCTGTTAACATATTTGTTGTATTATTTATATTTTATTTCATATTTATTTATTTTAATTCAGCACTTTATTCTACTTTTCACTTGTATTTTAATTTTTTTATTTTCTATGTCTTTTCTCACACTGTGTCAATGTTCTGAGGAGCAGAAGATGCCCTCTGGGATTAATGAAGTATTTCTGATTGTGACTGTGCAATAATGGGATCAAATTTAAATGATATCATTTTATGTAATTGTGTTCTTTTTTAAAAAGATGGTTGCTGTAAATGACGTCAACCTGCTGAGGGACAACAGCT
>NC_055685.1:791049-871049 GCF_017639745.1 Melanotaenia boesemani
ATAAAGTATTTAGGTATTTAATCAAAGAAAATTTTGGTTCTTGGGCATCTTCTTGTCTAGTTCTCACTGTAACCTTTTTTTTTTTTTTTTTTTGCATGAAATGTAAAGTATACAACACAAGTTCTTAATATCCCCTATAAAATGGGCTAGATGGTGGAGAATGAGTTCATGGCCTCATTTGCCATCTTCATGACAAAACTGCATCTGACAACCCACGAAAGTGCAAGAATTCTGCAGAGACGAAGGCACTCGACAGATTTACATTCAAGAATATTGGAAATTGCACATATTCCAGAGCAGCCCTGAATAAGGTGGCCATAATGTCCCTAAAAATTAATCAATTTACAAAGACTATAATCATAGTATTCTGCATAGAAACACAGTTTCCCCATATGATAACCTAAGAATGAACTTTTGCATGCAGAGGTTGTGCAAAACATAGTGGTGGAGGATGGAAACGGATAAGGGGACAATATAGCTTTTCTTCATATTGCAGCTTGTTGAAACAGTTACAGATACTCGATATCTCCCTCTGAAGTTTTAGTTTTCATGTGACAATGAGTTGGTTTAGCAGAAAACTTTATATTGAATTAATGCATATAGCATTATGCTCAATTCCAGCTCATTTTGCTGAGGTGCTAAGATAAAACAAATTGGAATTGCATCTAAATATTCTCGGTAAAAGTTTGGAAGAGGAAAGTTTGAACTTATCTATCATACCTGTTGGATGAACGACGCAATATATCAGACGAACTCCTCGCTGCTCTCCATGTCTGACTATTGATGTGACTGCAGCAGTTAACACATGCGCCATGTTGAAAGTGATACGTATATGTTACTAGAGCTGACCTAGTCGTATTGCCATCTCAAAATGTTACAGAAAAGTACCAGAGGGATAATTCACACTATACGCCACATTCAATTTCCATCAGATTAATGGAAAGGAGCTTTTTTGTAAAAGACTATACTTCAACTGGATAAATGGTCTGTACTTATATAGCGCTTTACATGTACATCACATTCACACACTGATGGCGGAAGCTACCATGCAAGGCACTAACCACAAACCATCAGGAGCAATTTGGGGTTTGCTGTCTTGCTCAGGGACACCTCAACATGAGCTCGACAGACCGAGATATGAACCGGCAACCCTGAGGCTACAAGACGACTGCTCTACCCACTGAGCCACTCCGTCCTTATAAAGGGCAATAAATCCAGTTCAGATCATGAACTGGATTAATCAATTGCCTTTATAACAAAGAAAAGATCCCATTAGTACCAATAAGCCCATCATGATTCCTCACACATGAAATAGATAAAGGTCTCAAATGCCCTGTGAGTGATGTTGTCTGAAAACAGGACACTGAAATCTTTTTCTTCTTATCATTACCAAAAAACTATAAATAAAACAGCCTGTTAGCTGTTAAAGGGTTTAGAGTCAGTCCTACAAACTAGATGCAAAAATTTCCTGATCCTAAGTCAAGTAGATGGCAAACCCAGGGCGTTGCTCTGGGGGTAAAACTGCCGTACCTTAGCTTAATTTATACCCTTGTTTGACCAATGTTCTGTTTTTCTTTTTTTTTTTTTTAATTTAAAGAGTTAAATCTAGTTTATTCATCATACTTTGTCAATTTATATCAAGTGGTCCAAAACTTGTTTATGTTCTTTTTTAAAATGAATGAATTAATTGATTAATTTAACCAGGAAAAACCTCATTGAGATTAAGAATCTCATTTACAAGAGTGTCCTGGTCAAGACAGCAGCAAACCAAGTTACAAGTCAATCAGAACCACCAATAAAATTACATATAAAATTGCAAACATACATCAACACTTCAAGTTACAAAATATTATTTTAAACATTTACAACCTAAAGACTCGTAAATTAATACTCCTAACTCACTTTTAAAAAGGTGTAAGGAGACCGGTTCCCCCAGACACAGCTTATCCTGCAGCAAATTCCAAGCTGTTGGAGCAGCATGTCTAAAACTTCTTTTTCCCATTTCAAGTCTGACTTTTGGTATAGAGCAAAAAGACATCCTGAGTCACAGAAAGAAGATTGAAGCTACTTTTTCTTTTAGATTGGACAGCATTACATAAGTATGAGGGAAGCAGATTTAATATTGCCTTATAAGTAAAGATGTGCCAATGGTTTTGTCTCCGAATACACAGCGAGGGCCAGCCAACTCTTTCATCCAAAATACAATGATGAGTTAGAGCTTTGAGATTACTTATAAACCTCAACGCTCCATGATAAACAACATCAGTGACTTAAGACATTGCGAGGATGCATGCATATACAAACATCACTGTAGTCAATCAGAGGCATAAACATAGCATCAACAAGTCTCCTTTTAGCAGCAAAAGCGAAACAAGACTTATTTCTGAAATAGAAACCGAGACGTAGCTTCAACTTTTTAACAAATTGCTCTACATGATACTTGAAAGACAACGTGTCATCAATGAATAACCCAAGATATTTAAACGATGAGACGGGCTCAATCACATCACCCGAGGACGTCATAATAGGAAACAGGCTCAGTACTTTTTGCTTTGAGTTTGAAAACAGCATAAGTTTTGTTTTATCTGAATTTAAGGTCAGTTTTTATTCACAGAGAGTAGCCTGAACAGCAACAAAAACCGCTTGCAAATAACTAAGAGCCTGAGTGAGTAATGGAGCAGAGCAATAAATAACAGTATCATCAGCATATAAATGAAAGCTGCCATTAGGAATATTATGGATCTCACGCCCAATACAATTAATATACAGTGTGAATAACAGCAACCCCAAGACTGAGCCCTGAGGCACACCATTTTTCACTTCACGATACCCAGAGGACAAACATTCAACCTGAACACATTGTAATCAGTTTGTTAAATAGTTGTTCTTAAAAACAGTGTAAACATACTCAATTCAATTCAATTCAATTCAATTCAATTCAATTCATTGTGCTCAAACTGTAATGCAATATAGTCAAATTCATTGTAATTATATTCATATCTTTTGAGCTAAAAAACAAACCAAATTTTTGAACGAAACCAAACATTCATGATGATCTTCCATCCACCATCTCAACCAAATAGAAGCTGGAGACAGAAGAAAGTAAAAACTGTCTTTCATTTAGAAGAGACCTCCAGCAATCTGCATTGACCACAGGGACACAATGGGAGATTGATAACTGCTTTAACTGGAAGAAAGAGGAAGGAAATAAGATTCAAGAGCTTAATGACAGCATTGACAAGCACCTTCTTGATGTGAGGCAATGGTGCTAACCACCGTACCACCACGCAGCACCTTGGTGCTTGGGGGGCGGCGTGGCTCAGCAAGGTAGAGCGGTCGTCTTGTAACCCAAGGGTTGCCAGTTCGATCCTCGGCCAAGTCGAGTTCATGTCGAGGTGTCCTAGGGCAAGACGCCGAACCCCTAATTGCCTCTGATGGGTCGTGGTCGAGCGCCTTGCATGGCAGCTTCTGCCATCAGTGTGTGAATGTGTGTGTGAATGGGTGAATGTGATGTATAATGTAAAGCGCTTTGGGTATCATCCCAGGTACAGAAAAGCGCTATATAAATACGGACCATTTACCATTTACCATTTTTGGTGGTTAAGGAAGATAGTCCTGAAAACTTAAATGTGAGCTTGGTCAAAAATGACTGCTGGAAACCAATATGATGCTAATCAGAGTGAGCTCAGTCTATAGATGATTACCTCTGTATATAGAAATGTAGAAAACAAACAAACAAACAAACAAACACACAAACAAAAAAAAACAAACAAAACAACAACTACAACAACAAAAACAAGTCTGTCAGGCCTTTATGTTTCTGAGGTCTTTATATGTTTTGGACAAAGTTAAAGTCTAACCAACTGATTGGTTTAATTTAGTCTTATTGTTAAGTATATCTGAGTGTCATCTGCATTGTTGCCGTGGTGACTGTCCCTGTCTAAGTGGATGGGGTCCTGCACTGCAGCCTTGTGGTTATGGTGTGGGCACTGTCTGCCTGGGTCTGGGTGGTTTCCTGTAGTGACGGCCTCTGTGGCTGTTGGTGTGGAAGGACATTATTTCCTCATCTGGTGCCAATACATGTTTATTTGTATTTTAGAGCCAGCTTGTTTAAGAGAGGGGAGGGGTTCTATGTCCATTTAATCTATGTGTGTGTGTGTGTGTTTGTGGGTAGACATGTATATGATAATCTTTTTTATTGTGTGTGTATGTGTGTGTGTGTGTGTGTGTGTGCTTGAGTATGTTTAGGTGCATCTGTGTTTTGACATGTTATTGTGATCGACTTTGGTGTGTGACTACTGGTGCTTTTAAGATGTTTTTAAGATGCAAAAACGGTTGTTTTTTCTTATGTGAAACACTTTGTGCTGCAATCGTGCATGAAAAGTGTTATATAAATAAAGACTGACTGACTGACTGACTGACTGACTGACTGACTGAAATTGTTGGAAAATTTGTGCCATTAGCAAACATTGAATATATTTGATATATTGATATGTTGTACCATGGTCAAACCTGTGATTTATAGCACTAGTTAAACATACAGTACATCAGGAATTATGCATTATTTTCAGCTGTGACTCATGTCTCTGACCTCTTTCATTAGCAGGACAAAGATTTGTAAGTGTAGCAGAGATGTAGGCATATATATGATATTGCCCCTTAAGTTAAAACCCCTTAAAACACCAGGCGCTATTACAATAAATGTAAAATAAAATAACTATGTTTACTGAAATCTTTTTATTTACATTACATTCCTATCCGCAGTTACTTTCTTCCAGAAACATTAATATTGAAAATTTTTGCGTAACTAATGAAAATGAAACTTCAAATGTTTGCTTACACTCATGCTCAATTTCAGCTGGGTCCATGTGTTCAGGTTGCGCTGTGTTTTCATTACGACCTCTGCGGCACGTCGGCTCAGACCCGAAACACCTGCAAGTGCTGCCTGCGTAGCTGGATTTGAACCATGGATAAATACGGCTGCATGTAAACAAAAGGTCATTCTGCCTGTCTGACCCCTGATCAACTGACTTCTAACCTGGTGTCACCGGTAGTGACGTAAGGTTTACATAGTTCAGTGATTGCAAACCTGCATGGGGGCTTTTATTTTGAAATTCACTAGTTGCTTTAAGCTGCTCTCATGTCTGATTTCCTGTCTGGCCCTATCCTAACTGCTAAGCTCTGGAAGCACGCTCCATCAAAAATAGACCCGATGCATATGTTTAACGGAGAGCTGTGACAAAACGCTTTTTAACCACTGACTAAAACAACCGCGGTTAGATCGAAAGGCTGCAGCACAAACAGAACACAACGCACAAGGACCTGATGGAAATTGGCTGTCAGTTTTGGCCCACATTCAACCACAATTTGAAAAGTAAATGAAATAGAAATGCTAAATGTTGTTTCTGGTTGGTAAACTTGGTGGTGGTCAAGGTTCAAAGCAGATTTTCCTTTAAATTATCTTTTAAATGACTCTTTTCAGAAACAATAAGAGCTGATCACCTGAAGCTGATAATGTGCATTTTGCACATGAAGGCTCATCACAAGAATCACTCAGCTGCTGCTGGAAACAGTAATCATCAGCTGGTATTAATGAGTGTCTCTTTTCCACTTCAGGCCCCTCTCCACGTTTGACAGGTGATGCATAAAGAAAGCGCTGCACTGTGGATCTGACATGTTACGTTAGCTGTGCAGTGATGGTGGAGGCATGGCCAAACCTGTTTACCACATCTCTCATTACCCGGTATTGTGTGTCCTCCCTGCCCTCCGTTTTAGCTGTCAGTCACTCACAGATGCCTAAGGAAGGGGATGACTCCTACACACACACACGTACAAACACACACACAAAGACGCAGAGATAACTTCCTTCATGTTGTGACTTAAAAACTGACTGAACTTTGGTGGTCAAAGGTCATATTGAATTTCCCTTTGGGATTAATAAAGTATTTTTCATTTCATTTCATTCATTTCATTAATTCAAGAAATCACACAGTAAACATTGATACAAATGTCTAATACACATCAGAATGTCTTGCAAAATAATTTTTCAACCCCATAACTTAGGAGCAGAGGGGGAAATCTTTTGGTCAGTTAGTGTGATACCACTGGTGACACCAATCTTGGGTGTCCACTTTGAAGCTTTCATCTCTGGTGCTGCGGTGAAGATGTGCATGAAGCATCCACATCTTTTATATTTAGCTTCTTTGCAGCAGTGCTCGTGTGTGAGACGCTGTTTCTGTCCTGGTAACAAACATATTTTCTCTCAGTCAGGAATTGTTTCAGACCTTAACTTGAATAAATAAGTGAGCATCTAGCTGAATGTTTTTCTCTTCGCTTTTAGGTTTTACAGTTATTTTAATTTAAAGGTATAGTTTGTAAGAATTACTGACATGTGGTAAAAATGGACATAGACATTACTTCAAATGTCGGGCACATGTTGTGAATGTACGGTGTCCGTCAATGCCCAAAATTCTTCCAGACATAAACATGTTTTCATCTGTGAGTGGATCCAACTGCCTCAGGTGCAGCAATGACCGCACTACAGGAAACCACTGCGACATTGTGTATATGTAAACTGTCTTATTTTACGGTGCTTTTAAGGCATTACTTATTCAAATGGTGCTCTAGCACCTATCAAACAAAGCCAGTTTTCAAAGTTCAGAGGGTTCTCACTTCACACAGAGAGTTGTTTGTCCATTCAGAGATACTGTAGTAAAAAGGGTGGTACAATTATGGCAGTTATATATGTGGGCCCACCAATAGAAACACAGTTTTTAATGATATGTTAAATTTTCCTGACAATGACCTTTGATTTTTGTTACATGAAGCACCTTTAACGACTGGGTAATAAAAAGAGGTTAGACCTTTCAGTGGATCAAATTTTATCACGATAGCTTGTTAATCAGCAGATCAAACACCCAACCACTGCAAACATATTCATAAGCTTCTGCAAAACTTATGCAACGTGAATCCATTTGGTCTCAACACACACTAATGTGCAAAACTGGAGGCAGAGGAATTGCATCAGGATCAATAATTCAGGTTGCTTTATGCATCTATGTTGTTTCTCATTGTTTGGAAGTACAGTTCAGTTTCCCTCATGTAAAGTTCTTCTTTTCTGTCATTTCCTATCTCCAGCTTCTCACTTCTCCATCAGATTCGGCCAGTTTCATCCACCCATTCAAGTTTGCAGGAAGCAATAGGAGACCTGAAGGTCCGTTGAAAGTTTTCCAGTATTTACATATTGCTGGACATACTGAACAAGGAAATAAAAAAACATAGAAAGATAAAAAAGAAACTTATAAATGTATATATAAATTAAATTATATAAAACATATAATTGTAAAATGCTAAATGACATACAACATATAAACATCAGGTAGGCCAGAAGCCACTCACAGAATGAAGATACACTGAGAGGATCATAGGAACGAAATCCTTTGAAAAATAACTCCCCTTGTCTGTAGTTGTGTTGTTGCAGTCCACCTCTCAAAGGAAGGCGAGTGAGGAAACGGTTTCTCATAGAACAGTTTAAACACCTCGGCAAGCTGCAAAAGAACATTATTTTTGAGAAATTTCACAGGTTGTTTGCCAATTTAACAACTACCAACCTTGAGCTGCATGGCTAAATTAAACTCGGGCATGTACCTATATGCAAACCTCACCTGAGAGGTACCTTAACACACATAAAGATTACTGGGCAGCTTTTGTCCCGATTTTGCCCCTTTTATGTTTAATTACTCGAGATTTCTGGCTTGGATTATTAGATTCTAGACCGGTTGCAGGACAAAATCATTATATGTGTGTTGTTCTGTGCTGAGATTATTGGAGCCACCACACACAGCACGATGGAAACTGTTCAACGCCTGATTTTTATCTTCATGTCTCTAACAGATAAAAAATCTCTTCAGATTTAAAAAAATGTGTGTAATGAAAATGTGTTTGTCTTTAACTATTTATAATGATTATAATCATAATAAAACAGTACAAAGATTTTTGTCAAATAAAATATTTTTCACCAATAAACTAAATGGTAGAACTGTAGCCGTTCCACTGTACATATATATATACATATATATATGTAAATATATGTATATATATATATATATATACAGACGTGGACAAAATTGTTGGTACCCTTTGGTTAATGAAAGAAAAACTCACAATGGTCACAGAAATAACTTGAATCTGACAAAAGTAATAATAAATAAAAATTCTATGAAATTTAACCAATGAAAATCAGGCACTGCTTTTCAACCATGTTTCAACAGAATTATTTAAAAAAATAAACTCATGAAACAGGCCTGGACAAAAATGATGGTACCCTTAACTTAATATTTTGTTGCACAACCTTTTGAGGCAATCACTGCAATCAAACAATTCCTGTAACTGTCAGTGAGACTTCTGCACCTCTCAGCAGGTATTTTGGCCCACTCCTCATAAGCAAACTGCTCCAGTTGTCTCAGGTTTGAAGGGAGCCTTTTCCAGACAGCATGTTTCAGCTCCTTCCAAAGATGTACAATAGGATTTATGTCAGGGCTCATAGAAGGCCACTTTAGAATAGTCCAATGTTTCGTTCTTAGCCATTCTTGGGTGATTTTAGCTGTGTTTTGGGTCATTGTCCTGTTGCAAGACCCATAACCTGCGACTGAGACCAAGCTTTCTGACACTGGCCAGCACATTTCTCTCTAGAATCCCTTGATAGTCTTGAGATTTCATTGTACCGGCACAGATTCAAGACACCCTGTGCCAGATGCAGCAAAGCAGCCCCAGAACATAACAGAGCCTCCTCCATGTTTCAAAGTAGGGACGGTGTTCTTTTCTTCATATGCTTCATTTTTCCATCTGTAAACATAGAGCTGATGAGCCTTGGCAAAAAGTTCCATTTGTGTCTCATCTGTCCATAGGACATTCTCCCAGAAGCTTTGTGGCTTGTCAGCATGTAGTTTGGCTTTTTTATGATTTGTTTTCAACAATGGTTCCTCCTTGGTCGTCTCCCATTAAGTCCACTTTGGCTCAAACGACGACGGATGGTGCGATCTGACACTGATGTTCCTTCAGCTTGAAGTTCACCTTTAATCTCTTTAGAAGTTTTTCTGGGCTCTTTTGTTACCGTTCGTATTATCCGTCTCTTTGGTTTGTCATCGGTTTTCCTCCTGCGGCCACGTCCAGGGAGGTTGGCTACAGTCCCATGGATCTTAAATTTCTGAATAATATGTGCAACTGTAGTCACAGGAACATCAAGCTGCTTGGAGATGGTCTTATAGACTTTACCTTTAACATGCTGGTCTATAATTTTCTTTCTAATCTCCTGAGACAACTCTTTCCTTTGCTTCCTCTGGTCCATATTGAGTGTGGTACACACCATGTCACCAAACAGCACAGTGACTACCTGTAGCTTATATATAGGCCCATTGACTGGTTACAAGATCGTAGACACCTGTAATGCTAATTAGTGGACACACCTTGGATTAACACGTCCCTTTGGTCACATTATTTTCAGTCTTTTGTAGGGGTACCATCATTTTTGTCCAGGCCTGTTTCATGAGTTTATTTTTTTAAATAATTCTGTTGAAACATGGTTGAAAAGCAATGTCTGACTTTCATTGGTTAAATTTCATAGAATTTTTATTTATTATTACTTTTGTGAGATTCAAGTTTTTTCTGTGACCATTGTGATATTTTCTTTCATTAACCGAAGGGTACCAACAATTTTGTCCATGAGTGTATATATATATATATATATATATATATATATATATGTATAACATAGTCTCTGTAGCATTCACTTCACTGCTCAACCAATGCACTGTCTTATTATATTTATGGTCGTTTTAGTTTATTACCGTGTTGTTTTTATTTTACTAGTGGTAAAAAGGTGTGCACGGCCTCTGATGCATGTACAACTGCATTTCACTACCATCTTGCATGTGACAAATAAACAACTTGAAAATTGTCATCACGCTGGTATCGAACGATACTGATACTAGACTTGTTATTGATTCTATAAATATTCATATAATTTAATTTATATAACCATAAAGGTATGCTTCACACGCACATGTGATGGAGGAAAGTTGGAGTTTTAATGATAAAATTTTCCATGACTGTGTTAGCAGTAATTATAACCATGGGTGAAGCTGTCTTTCATCAGCTCATGTTGTCAGTGCGGAGGAGGAATGTGGAGAATGCTGAATTATGACCGCTGAGCTGGATGTGGGCTTACCTTTCATGACTCCTCTACTAAACTCATAAGGACAAATGAGCCCATTTGGACATCTGAGGTTACTGCAACTCTTTAAGGTGCATCTGCCTCATGCATCACCAGCATATCTTGCAAACTGTTTGTTGTGTTTTACGAACCAACAGTGTGGGGATTATGAATATTTACAGACATTGTAGCGCCAGAATGACAGCACAGATAGCAGAAAGGAAGTCTGATTGCATCTGAGTGACGGTTTTTCTTGGCGCCGGGTTGGTGGATTGTATTGTAGGAGCTTCACCTGACCTCAGATTGAACTCGGTGTTGATGATCTCACCTGTGATGACCAGATATCTCCTCCCCTTTATGTGACTCAGATAGCAGAGGCAGGCGGCCTGGTGTCTCCACGCTGCCTCTCTCTACCTCTTTACCCGTATGAATACAACACCCGGCCACCATTTTGGTACCCCTCCATGCAGTTATGTTGCACCTGAGCTATCTAACCTGGCTTTGTTCATCGGCTCCTCGAGGCCGCTCTGCAGGCCACATCAGTCGATCCATATCTCAGAGAGGGTTATGTGTGCACGGTCACATTCCAGTGGGGATTTGGAGAGTGGATCGGAGAAACTCATCTAAACCAAGGATTAAAACTCTGAGCCTGTTCAGACGCTCCGATAACAACTCTTGCTTGTTTCCCTCCATTCTTCTTTATTCTTCTTTTGCACATCACGAGAAAGACTATATGATGGGCAGCAGCTGTTTTCAGGAATACATGTGTTACATATATTTTGGTATTGGAGAACCCCCCAGTACTTCAAAAGAAGAAGAAGAAGAAGAAGAAAATAAATAAATAAATAAATAAAACGCTGGAATCCCGTCACTCAGCTCTAAAACCTTGTAAAAGTGCCATCACTTGGCAAACCTTTTGGATAATTAGGACTGGTCATGCCCTGCACCCCTCACATTATACCACGCCCCCCGACACTCCCTGGCAACAGTCTCTGCTCTGTCTGCTTGCTCCTGTTCTCCTGCCAATCACACTTAATTCACCATCTGCCTGTAATGGCACTGATAGAAAACACCCTGAAGTACTGGTGCTGGGCCAGGACCAGTACTCTATACGCTGATTAATGGTTAATGGTGTTCACGAAGAATGTCGAGTCGTCCTTTCCCGGTGCTTCTCCTTTTCAAAGTCTCTCAGAGTTGGAAGCAATTCTTTATCTGTCACCTCAGATCACATCGCTCTCAGTTAGGGTCAGAGCACGACACTGCAGCACCTTCGACTAAATTTCAAATAAACAACATTTTTCTCATTTCTTTCTCTGAAAATGAGGCCACTGCACACTATTTAATAATACAGAGTTTTTGTTTGTGATTGGTTGAAATAGCTAAGGTCAGTCAATCCAGTAAAGGTGTTTGTTTATCTTATTTTTTATTATTTTTTATTTTAATAGCATTTAAAAAACAGTGTAACATTTATGGTGATCTATTGGCATAAATGTAAAAATAAAATCCATCTATTTTATCTCATGGCAAACAAAAAAGCACAAAGCAGTGTGTTTGTGCTGAAAGAGAAGAACTGTTGTTACTGAGTTTCTAACACCCAGCATGACTTCATAAACACACGGTTTCTTTCATGTGTGCACCATGTTTTGTGTCATGCAGAAGTGGATGTGGGACTCACATTGTATAGGCTAGAAAAAGTATGTCTGCATGCAGCAAATGATACTATGTCTGTTTTAAGACCAGTCATGTTTTCCTAACCCTAACCAAACAGTTTTTGGTGCCTAAATCTAACCAAACAGAGACTGAAATTAAAAGGGAAGCTTTAAACTTATCTTAGTACTTTTTGTACATGTTACTTGTACAGCATTTTTAATTCAGTTCAGTCAAATTCCTTTATTGTCCCTGGAGGGAAATGGTTTTGTAGCCAGAACAAAGACATACAGGACATACGTCACAATAATCAAAAACAAAATCAGAACCAATGGCATGTGTCAAAAAAGAGATTCACACAGTCCAATACAATAAATAAAATAAAAGGATAAATAATTAAATAAAATCACAGCTATAAACAAAAAGAGAGTAGCTCAGGGCCCTCTACAGAGGCCCTGAAGCGACAAAGGTAATAACACAAACTCATTCTGGATAGGGTGGTTCAGGCAGTTCAATAGAATGAGCTTTTCCTCACATTATGGTTAAAGATGGCCAAAAGGTCCTCCTGTTGGGACCCAGAAACTTTACCAGCACTAAACTACTCAAACGGTTCTTATTGGCCAGACTTAAGCCCCCGAGCCAAGCAATAATACAAAAAGATAAAATTACACTTTTACAAAAAAAGAGAGACAACATTTCAGTACAAACATTAAAAGATCTCATCTTTCTTAAAAAGAATAACCTCTTTTGAACCTTTTTTAGTTGCTCTGTTCATTTCTTTTGTTTTTAAACATGCTTAAAAATAAACTGGACTTGACTCGGTTCAGGTCTGTTCAACAGTTAGTGAGTGACTCCGCTATCAAAACCCTGCTGCCTCCAGTATTGATTTTAGGTCCCCAAACATTCAGATTTTTTTGTATATCACCAATTCACAACAAAGTCATCTCAAAGCACTTTTATAGACACAGTCCAGTTTAATCCAATTCATTATAGTCCAGTTATAATCCACTTAAAACAAATAGATTATTCAGTATGATCCACATTAGTCAAATTTTTAAAATCTGAATTCATATAAGAACATTTATAACTAGGGTTAACTAGGCATCAAGCATCGAGCAGCAATTGGAACTTACTTACTTTACGGACTTACTTTCCAATTCTCCCAGAATCGTTCAAATTTTTAAATTTTGATTCCTAATTTCAATCCCCGGTCCGCCGACCGGAAGATGAAGCCGCTGAACACCAACAAAGAAGAAGAAGAAAAATGTTTGCGTTACTGCCCAGTGATTGGGTAGCTATACTTGTGATTGCCAACAACCCTGGGTTCACAGAAAGGTCACATGGCTGTCGGACCGCAAATCTGATTTTATATATGGAGTTTGCAGACAGACATTCATAAGGATTATACTGGAAAAATACATAACTTGGAATAATTTTGTGGCAAACTATTTTTGATATTTTTTAACACTGGACCCTTCTGTGGAAAAGTAATACAGTTGACCATGAAATATATGAAAATGTGACGTCATTACCACGAAACAGGTAGGAAGTCCCGTTAGCTTTGTTGTTAGCCAGTGTTTCTTTTATTAACTGTGTTTAGGAGTACTGTAATATAAATTATGCAGCTCGATTGCAGAGAATCTAAGCTTTCTAACAAGGTAGCATGCCTTTATTGACAAAAGTGTTATTGGAGAGGTTTTAGAGTTTATTTAATTAAATGGCGACCGGGGCGCCGGCAACCAGGTGGGAATGAAGAGGTTAAAAAATATAAACATTTTTTTTACACTGATTCTTAAAAAAACTGGAATTGTGAATCGTTATGAACAGGAATCGTTTAAATTTAAACAATGTTTAACCCTATTTATAAAGAATAATTACCTAGCTAAGGAAAGCAATGAATTGCCTCAAACGTTCTCTTTGATTCAGTCCCTTTTTCTGAGAATGAACTAGGTGGCAGAGGAGACGAAAAATTCCCTTTTGGCAGGAAGAAAAACCTCCAGTAGAACCAGAGTCGGGGAGAGGGGGTGGCGTGCCACTGGTCTGGGCTCCATGGCTGTCCTCCTCCCCACTCCTTGCCTTCCCCCCTAGGCATATGGCGAAGACTGGAGCTCCTGCTTGTCCCTAAATAGCAGGGAGTTGAGCAGGATAACGAGCCGGATGAAGAGCTGCAGGTGGTGTCAATTGAAGCTCCAGACTCTGCCCTGAGTCCCCATGGCAACCTGCTCAGCCCTACCTGCAAACACAAACACACACAGAGCACAACCATGACAGTACCACCCCCCCCCCCCCCCCCCCCCCCAAGGGACGCCCCCCAGGCGGCCCAACAGCAGCACACCGCTGGGAGCGGTGAAAAGCAGCAACCATGGCGGGATCCAGGATGAAGCGACGAGGAATCCAGGAACGCTCCTCTGGACCGTAGCCAACCCAATTGACCAGATAATGGAAACCCCGACCCCGGCGCCGGACATCCAGGATACCGAAAAGGCCGGAGCGCCATCAATGACCCGGGAGGGTGGAGGGGGCCTGGCCAGAGGGTACAAAAGTACTAGACAACACTGGCTTGACTTGGGACACATGAAACGTGGGATGGACTCGCAGTGAGGAGGGGAGCCGGAGCCGAACAGTCGAAAACGAGTCGATCTCATAGGGACCAATGAAACAAGGGGCCAGTTTAGGAGGCACATCCTTCAGGGGAATCTCCTTGGCGGACAACCACACCTTCTGGCCAGGCGAATACACAGGAGCAGGCGTTTGTTGCGCTCCGCAGAACGCAGTCCACAGTCGCTGAACCCTCTGCAGGTGATGTTGCACATCACTTGGTAACTGGTAGCCAAGAGAGGCTTCAAACAGAGAACAACCAGTAGCAGACGAGGACAGGGAATTGTGGGCATATTCGATCCAGCCCACGTGACGGCTCCAAGTAGAAGGATTGTCAGATGTGACACACCGTAGAGCAGCTTCCAGCTCCTGATTGAGTCGCTCAGTCTGACCGTTAGAGTGGGGATGGTAGCTGGAGCTCAGAGAGACCTTGGCACCCAGGGCAGTGCAGAAGGCCTTCCAAACCCTGGAAACAAACTGCGGACCCCTGTCAGACACGATTTCCGTGGGGATGCCGTGGAGCCGGAAGACATGGTTCACTAGTAGCTCCGCCGTTTCCGTCGATGATGGCAGCTTGTCCAGGGGAATGAAATGGGCAGCTTTAGAGAAATGATCAACTATGGTAAGGATGGTGATTTTACCTTGAGGGAGGCAAGCCCGTGACGAAATCCAATGAGATATGAGACCCGGGCCAACTGGGAATTTCCAGCGGCTGCAAAAGACCCAACGGTGGTTGATTTGAGGCCTTATTCCGGGCACAGATCTGACAGGCAGAGACGTATTCTTTGGCATCTGCTGTTAGGGATGGCCACCAGAAATGCCACGGAACCAATGTGATTGTGCGATGGATTCCTGGGTGACAAGCAAACTTAGAGGAATGGATCCAGTGCAGGGCGGCAGAACGGGCGGTCGTGGGCATGTATCGGTGGTTGGGAGGTCCTTCTCCAGGATCTGGGTCCATGAGCAAGCCCTGACGTATCCGTTCCTCCACATGCCATGTTACCCCACCAACCACCACAGAAGGAGGAAGAATGCACGCTGGTTCCGTGGACTCTTTGTCAATGGAGTATAACCTGGACAAGGCATCGGGCTTGATGTTCTGGGAACCTGGGCGATAGGAAATGGAAAAGTCAAAGCGGTTGAAGAACAAAGACCAGCTGGCTTGGCGGGAGTTCAGTCTCTTAGCACTCTGTGGAGATTTCTGTGGTCAGTCCACACCATAAAAAGGATGTTTGGCCCCCTCCAGCCAGTGTCACCACTCCTCCAAGGCGAGTTTTACGGTCAACAGCTCTCTATTGCCGACATCGTAGTTCCGTTCAGAGGGGGTCAACTGCTTGGAGAAAAAAAGCACTGGGATGTAGCTTGACGAGGTATTCAAAATGACCGAGCGGAGTGTTAAAGGCCGTCTTCCACTCATCCCCCTCTCGAATCCTGACCAAGTGATAGGCGTTGCGGAGATCCAGCTTAGTGAAGATCTGGGCTCCCTGGATGGGTTCAAAGGCAGACGTGATCAAAGGCAGAGGATATTTATTTTTTATGGTAATGTGGTTCAAACCCTGATTATCAATGCATGGTCGTAAGGTTTTGTCCTTCTTTTGCACAAAGAAAAACCCTGCCCCAACAGGAGAGGAGGAAGGCCTGATGAGGCCTACATTTAGGGACTCACGGATGTAGGTCTCCATGGCCTCCCGTTCAGGCTTGGACAGGCTGTAGAGTCTACTTCCTGGAAGAGACGCCCCCGGGAGAAGATCTATTGCGCAATCGTAGGGCCGGTGTGGAGGTAAGGACTGAGCCTTGTCTTTGCTGAATACTGCGTCCAAATCATGGTATTCTGGGGGAATGGTAGACAAATCCACCAGTCGTTCTGGAAGGTGACCAGGTGAGTTAGTCGGATGACGAGCTGAGCTCAACAGTTAGATAAGCAAAAAAGACTCCAGCTCTCTAAGCGGCTCTTACTCCAGTTGATATGGGGATTGTGTAATGCTAGCCAGGGGTATCCGAGGATGAGGGGAACGTTAGCTACAGGGAAAAGGAGGAACTCTATTTTTACACTGTGACTACCAGATACTAGGGGGGTAAGAGAACCGGTCGTATGAGTAATGGTAGTAAGGATTCTTCCGTCTAACGCTGTGACAGACATAGGAGTTGCCAGGGGAACAGAGGGAAGGCCGAGTTGTTGAGCCGTTAGGGGATCCATCAGATTCTGTTCAGCTCCAGAGTCAATGAGCTCCTGTAGCTGGTGGTCAGCCCCCTCTAACGAGAGAGTTACAGGAAATACACATCGTGGAGGATTTGGCTACTGGACCCCGCCCACCAGTACTCCTGCCTCTACTGGCGGGCGCTGTCTTTTGGCCACAACCGGCAACTGGATACTAGATGAGCCGGAGAGCCGCAGTAAAAGCATAAGTGATTTCTGGACCGGTGCTGGCGTTCTTCTGGCGTTAATCCAGCTCGTCCTTCCTGCATTGGTTCACTCCGTCCTTCAGGTTCGGGTAGAGCCGGGAATGTACCACCGGCCATGTTAGGGAGGATTTCCGACCTCGATACCGCCCTCCTACTGGGCTGAGGATTCCGAACACCACGTTCCTGGCACCTCTCGGCCAGTCTGCTATCAACTTGGATTACTGTAACAACCAGGTCCTCGAATGTGGCTGCCTCCTCCCGAAAAGCAAGCTGATCCTTGAGCTGATCATTTAAAGAATGGAGCAGGACCCCCTTTAACACGTCCGGAGGCCAGCCTGTCTCCGCTGCCAGAACCTGGAAGTCCACGATGAAGTTCACAGCAGGTTGATTACCTTGTCTCAAATTCAGCAGTCTCTTGACTGCATCAGCTCCTTTCAAAGGGTGATCAAAGGTTTTGCTGAAATCATCTAGGAAGGAAGAAAACAGAGTTGAGTCAATACGGTGTGACTGAAAATAGGCTAGTGCCCAATCTAGCACCTTTACTCGAAGAAGAGCAATGACGTAGGATATCTTGGCAGAATCTGAGGGAAAGGATTGGGGAGAGCGAGAGATGGTTGATGAGCATTAAAGGAGAAAGCCCCCACATTTGCTTACATCCCCGGAGAACTGTTCTGGAGTAGGGAATGCAGCGTTGCGGAATACTGGATCGGGTGGAGAACATGGTCCTGGCGTGGTTACGGTGGAGGAAGATCCGGAAGCTGCTGAAGCAGAAACAGACAATAAATTGTGAATGCTCTGTATCTGTTCAAAAACTTTGTCCAGGTGATGATTACAATGTCCTGTTGTTCTCCCAGGAAGCGCAAGGCTTTTTCATGCTCCCCTAGGAGATTTCCTTGTTCTGTCAGGGCTGAATGAAGGGTGTCTGCTGGGCCCATGTTTTGGCCAGATTGTACTGTCACGGCCGGAGACCGTAGCATGGAAGGAGGACCCAAATGCAGAACACTCCGTGAGTCGAGGGAGGAAATGAAAAGTGTTTATAATTAATGTGAGAAGCTTGGTCCAGGTCCAGGAAGCTCTTCCTATGACAGGACAGAGGGTTAGTGTGGATCTGATGAGGTGTAGGAAATGACAGCGGCTTACTAGGATCCAGTGGTGGTATGACGGTGGAGAGGTAAAGCCAGGGAAGTATCTCCAGTTGCGGTGAGAGAGTTAGGTGGCAGGCAGGCACAAACTTTAGGTGGTGAGCTGGTGGAAAGAGAAGTCCTGGTCCATAGCTGCTTGTCAGTTCCAAGGTGTGAATAACAAGGTGCTGAGGAGTAGAGAAACAAGATCAGGTTTAAGTGCAAAGCGGTACGAGAAAATCACCTAGACTGGCCTGATTACCACGCAGTAATGAGAGACAATCTGGCGAAGACTGGAGCTCCTCCCTGTCCCTAAATAGCAGGGAGTTGAGCAGGATAACGAGCCGGATGAAGAGCTGCAGGTGGTGTCAATTGAAGCTCCAGACTCCACCCTGAGTCCCCATGGCAACCTGCTCAGCCCTACCTGCAAACCCAAACACAACCATGACAAGATCTGTGTGTGTGGAATGTGCAACAATGAATTTTTAAAATATAAACTAAATACACAGAGAACTTAATGTAACTTTTAAAGTTAAAGTTAAGTTATATTTTAAAAATAAATGTTTTCTCTGAACAACATTTATTTATTAACTGTCTGACTTTTTCTTTAAATGGACATAAATAATATTTATAATGGCTAATACTACTGTGTATTAGATGATCATTCATTCGACTTTAAAAACTAACCATCCTGAATTCCGAACCTGGATCAATCATGACATGATGTCCCACACAGGATCAGTCACTGGGACACTGAGCTCTAGTCTTCTGTGTACATGCCTCCAGTGTTCTCCTGATGTCTGATGTCAGACCGCCCACCACACCACTGAAAACACGCCGACACATTTTACAGTGTGTCCTGTAAACATCTCCACTGGCACTGTCCAGCTAAGGATGAAAGTGTTTTTGCTTTTGAGGACGTGGTGGAGCATCAGGTGGAGAGGACATTTTAAAAAGGTGCATGTGTTGTGAGCAGTATGTGGTGTCTGTCGCTAAGCAACAGTGACCGCAGCACAGCAGCAAGGAGGGGGGTCCTGCTTAGATCCTGCCACAACAATTTCGCTGGTTTGAGTATTTCCTGTGTTTTATTTAGTCCATAGTTGTTAAATTTAGTGTTGATGTGTGTGTGACAGATGTGTACGGACGGAACAAATTGCGTTCATTATGGACCGTCCCTATTGAACCAATAAAATGTTGGAAGGAGACGTTTAATTGTCAAATAAGGAACAATTCCGTATTTTACAGGACGGTTGGCAACCCTACCGTTAGCTTGAGCTACAACTGCTTTGCTGGCTAACAAGATCCAACCAACTGCTAAACCTGTTAGCACCTGCTGCTAAATCAAATTGCATTTCAAAAAAGTGCTGTCACATGTCTAATCTGCCCTTTGGGCTCCTGGGGCCCTGGACTCTTTGCTCGGGCCGCCCTGAATGGCCGGTGCCTGGTGGGGCCGGTGGCAGCCGATCTTTACCAACTGGTGCCTGTGCCCCTGGACCGCGGGGGGCTCTGGCTGGATAATAAAAAGACTGATCATGATGTACAGGTAAATGCATTTCTCCTGTTTAACTTTTAAACATTTAACTCAAAGTTGACAGCTACTTTATTGTTCTACACAGTTTTACTATACAGGTGCTCATCTTAAAATAAGAATATCATGAAAAAGTTGATTTATTTTAGTAATTCCATCAAAAAGTGAAACTTGTATAATGTAGACATTCATTCCTCACAGACTGACATATTTCAAATGTTCATTTCTTTTAATTCAGATGATTATAACTGACAACTAATGAAAACCCCAAATTCAATATCCCAGAAAATTATAATATTACTGAAGACCAATCAAAAAAAAATTTTTCTAGAAATGTTGGCCAGCTGAAAAGTATGAACATGAAAAGTAAGGCGTCACTCCAGAACATGTATTTGATCTGTGTTTCTACAGCACAAAATGTAGCCGTTTCACATAATAAATAAAAAAAATCTGTCAAATGACAACAAATCTAAGGCTCCAAAATCATTACATGTCTGTGTTTGGCTGTAAGTTAATGGAATGTAATAGCACTTTTAAAAAGTTTTGTTGCTTGATCCCCAGCTGACCCAACACTTTCTAAGGCACTCTTTCTCACTGTATCCCACTTTCTCAGGGTACTTGGACACACTCAGTGGGTACATGAGAAAAATAATTATAAGGAAAAAAAATTGCCCATGTAAAACTCATAATAATCCTGTAATATAAATAGAATATATTTGTGAGTTTGTAAACAAATCCTATTTTGTATTCAGTTTAATTTAATGTAACAAAACCCAAGTCACCTCCATGCCAGATTTTTATGCATTCTGGTACCATCACGTATCACAGGAAAAACTTTAAACAAACAATGATGCTGCTGAAAACACAGAAAATCAAGAGCCAGATGGGAGAGACTGGCCAACGGCAGCATGAAGCCAGCTCATCTCCAGAGGCATCGCACCAAAAGTTCACGGGCCATGTGCGTAAACCACTGGACTTTAGCAAAAATTCAGCTGAATTCAGGTCATCACAAGACACGATGTGAAATACCTCCACCACATTATCAAAGTGGAGTTTTATTCTGCAGCACCTTTTCATGGTTAAGGCAATAAATAAATAAATAAATAAATAAATAAATAAATAAAAAATAAAATAAATGCCCATTCATCATCAATGAAATTCTACTCCTACCTGATGCTGATGTACTGGCAGCGATGATGTCTGAGGGCACTTTTTACAAACACAAAACAAAAGGATAAGACATTTTGAGTGAAGTATGTTCTTTAAATATTTTAAATTAAAATGATTTCTATATTCATAAATTTTAATTTATCTGGCACTGTTTTTAGGTCCCAACCAAAAAGCTTTGCATTTGTTATGAGGTACTTGGCTAAAAAATGGTTCCACAAACGTTGCTGAGAAGAGTTTCAGAACCACTGTTCCAAGGAGCTTTGTACGTACATTTACAAGCTATTTTAATCTATCCACAAATACATTCAGTGTCTTGACCAAAAACACTATATTATTGAGTCTGTGGAAGCTGGGGATCAAACCACCAACCTGTGACTGACAAACAGCTGTTCTTCATCCGAAACTGCCTGGATAACACAAGGCTCAGTTGCTAACTGCTTCTCTTTCTACACAATAAGTGAAGCCAGTGGTGATTGGTGAATGGAAACCGATGGCTCGTATGAGTAACTCTGTTTCTAAGCATTTGTAGAAGCAAAAAAAGTATTTCCTGTAAACAAAATATCAAGACAAACTACTGTTAGTCCCCTAAGCTGCCTTTCTCTCAGTGTACCCTTCATATTTTACTGCTTGGGGTTCAGATTCATGCCCTCTTCCCTTCTGCCTCCTTACAAAGATATTGCTGTATACTGGGTGTGGTCAGTTGACCATTTGGTGTTTCAAACAAATCTGAGAGCTGTGATGTGATAGTTTACACATCTGAGTTTTTTCTGGATAAAAAAAAAAAATCAGTAATAATACTTTGTCTTAATACTGCAGAGAAGCCAGCAATCACTGAAAACCTACATTTTGCATAATGTAAAACTGTCATAGTTTAATTACTTCACTGGCTGTTGCACAGAAATCCTGATATTCATACACAATCACAACACTTTCAAAAGTACCATCACTTGTACTGATTTGGTTTGGAAATAAAGATATGTCCTTTGGTTTAGAAGCAATCAAATATATGGTTTGGGCACATGAATGCTACAACCTTAATAATTTTTCCTGTTCAAAGAAAATAAGTTGAATATTTACAGTGAATGGGATACACATGTGTTAACCCTGATTCAGGTGAATAGCATGCCCTGACTTCTCCTAAACTTGTTGTCAACAAACATGTTGACTCATTAATGTGATTAATGTGTGCTGCAGCAGGAACCGTCCAAAACATGCAGGACTGCAGCCCTACAGGACCGACTTTACCCGTCCCTGGTCCACACCAATGTTTTCATTGGAATCATTGCAGTTCAGTTTTTACATCACTCTTGGACTTAGTTCTGATCACATGTCTACTAAATAAACAGTTTTCCATTTGCAGCGCTGGTACTGATTTAAAGTGAGCTGAACTGCTGAAACAGACATTGTTGTGTTTATGTAAGAAAAGCTGTAAATGATGTCTTTTAATCATAGGTAAGGTGGACAAATGAGCATAAAATATTTTTAAAGAAAGAATCTAAGGGACAGTTTTGGTACATGAAGTCAAGAGTATTTACAAACTACAGGAACCTGTGATAGAAAAAGTAAAGAAAATGACCAGAAAAGGGGGAATAACTGAAAGTGTCACATGCTTCAGTTTGTTCTGAGGAAATCTGAGGAAGCCTGCTGTTCTTTGGTGGAGTGTGTCACTGGTAAGTCCTGGCGCCGCTCTGTCCGCCCAATGCTACGTCACCCCCTCAGGCTCCTCGCTCCTTTATGCTGCCTTTATTTTACCTTTCTGCTCTGTACAAAATGAGCCAAAAATTCCCCAAGGGTTTCAAACACAGAGAGAGAAAAAGAGTGAGAGGAAAGGAGTGATGCAGACAAATCAGAGATAAAAAAGAAAAAGATAAACTGAAGAAAAAACAGGGTGAAATTTGAAACTAGGCGTTCGTATGACGCAAATTGGGGTTGTATGTCAAGAGAGCAGCAACGGTGCCATGAGGGAAAGCACTTAAAATCCCAACCCTTATAAAAAAATCCTGTCAGCCCTTTTTTTGCAAACTAGCTCGTAATGTTTATGTGATGCTGATCAGATCCATGGTTCAAGATAAAGTTAAGTTAACGTAACGCTATTGGATGATAAATTTGCAATAATCTCAGTAAACAGTGGGTTCTTCGTATCACAGGGCCACTATCTGAGGACACTGCCGCAGCACTGATAGTTTTCTTGTTTTTGGTTTATTTGCTGTCAGTATAGTCAGGTACAGTGCTGTGCATGAACGTGTTCAAATGAACACGGTCATTGAATATATTATTTTTCTGTGAATGCTGATTTGAACGCAACACATTTGTAAATAAAGAATTTCAATGTGAACTTGTTCAGATCGATGATCCCGTAACAGTCACTGCCTACATTTTCACTGGCGCTTCACCAGCTTCACACTACGCTACCCACCATGCACTGCACACTCTAGCACAACAAACCGGTGTTCTGTTGAAATATGCTACCTTGTTGAAACGTGCTACCACAGGCTGAAATCATCTGTCGATCTGTGCTACTCTATCAGTGCAGAATACTGCACGAATTTTATACAGTTCACATTTTTGTGCAATCAAAAACATTTTAAAGATCATTAATCCACATAACCGAGGATGAATTTTATTTTAACTAACTATAGGTACGGTCTTAATGTCATGGGTGTTCAAAAATCAAACTTTAAATAAGTTAATGAAGGTAGGATATCTGACTGTAAAAATCTAACATTTCTATGCAAGTTATGTCTGCCTACACTTAAAAAGCAAGTTAGAATGTCAGTGTCAACGAATATATAGAGCAAGATGGCGCCGCTATTGTCAGCAGCTGTCATATCTGCTCCTACACTTTTTTTGTACATAGTATTCTTTTTCCTTATTTTTAACTTTCTAAGCTCTCCTGCACTCTGTCATATCACTTATGACAGGCAGACACTGCTTAACCTTGGATTACAGTACTCAAACTGTATTCTAAGACCCTTTTATGTTGACCCTGCTTGGCCTCAAGACATCTTGCACCAGAGGGCCGACACAAACAAAGGAGGACATGGGGGGCCCAGGTCACGGAGTAGGCCTCGGGGGAAAAGAGCTGGCATAAGAGAAAGGTTGAGGCGTAGAGCACACCACACGCCACTGCCTAGCATCTTACTGGCAAATGTCCAGTCACTGGAGAACAAGCTGGAGCTCAGAGCCTGACTAAAGTACCAGAGGGACTTACAGGACTGCAACATTATTTGTCTCACCGAGACATGGCTGTCTCCTCTCATACCTGATCACGCCGTACAACCAGCGGAATTCCTATCCGTTCATTGCATGGCCAGAATGAGTGAGTCGGGGAAAAAGAGAGGTGGAGGGGTGTGCTTGATGATCAGTAATAAATGGTGTGATAGTAAGAACATCGTCACACTGAAGCAGTCCTGTTCGCCTAACCTGGAGCTCCTGACGCTTAAGTGTCGTCCCCATTACCTGCCCCATGAGTTTACTTCAGTTATCATCAGCGCCGTCTATATTCCACCCCAGGCGGACACGAATGCTGCACTATCTGAGCTCCATCCTTCAGGCTAGTCAGCGTGAAGCGGCTCTCATTGTAGCCGGAGACTTTAATAGTGCCAACATGACAAAGGTGATGCCAGAGTTTACCCAACACATCGACTGCCCCACCAGAGGAGAGAGGACTTTAGACCACTGCTACTCTCCCTTCAAGGAGGGCTACAAAGCCAAGCCCCTTCCCTCCTTTGGGAAGTCAGACCACACTGCTGTTCTTCTCATGCCAAAATATAAACAGAAGCTCAAGCAGGAGCTACCTGTGGTGAGAGAAGTAACGCGGTGGACTGACCAATCAGAGGCCGCTCTACAGGGTGCGTTGGAATCAGCCGACTGGGACATGTTCCGCAGCAGCGCGGGCGGAGACATCGAGGAGTTTACGGAAGCTGTTATGGGATTTATTGGAAAGCTCGTGGAAGATACAACGCCTAAGAGGATCATCTGAGCCTTTCCAAATCAGAAGCCGTGGGTGGACAAATCTATCCGCGACGTTCTGCGCTCCCGCACAGCTGCCTATAACTCCGGCCTCGCCATTGGGAACATGGAGGAATACAAGGCTGCTTCATACAATGTCCGGAGGGCGGTGAAGGAGGCCAAACAACGCTACGGACGTAGACTGGAGCATCAGATGGAACAATCTGACTCCAGGGGACTCTGGCAGGGACTTTGTGCCATCACAGACTATAAAGCAACACACACACATCCGGTGAGTGCCGACGCTTCTCTGGCTAACGAACTGAATATCTTCTTCGCACGCTTCGAGTCGGGAGACCGACCACCCGTTGCGCTCCCAGCTGGAGAGGAGGAGACATTCACCGTGACGGAACGTGACGTGAGGAAGGTGTAAAAAAGTATAAACACCAGGAAAGCGGCCGGACCAGACGGCATCAGAGGACGTGTCCTCAAAGCCTGTGCTGATCAGCTGGCGCCTCTGTTTACACAGATATTCAACCTCTCCCTGAAACTGTGTGTGATCCCCACCTGCTTTAAAAAGTCTGTGATAGTCCCGGTCCCTAAGAAAACAAACCCCAGCAGTCCCACTGACTACAGGCCCATAGCCCTCACATCTGTGGCGATGAAATGTTTTGAGAGACTGATAAAGACTTTCATCACCTCCACACTGCCCTCCACCCTGGACCCACTACAGTTTGCTTACAGGCCAAACAGATCCACGGACGACGCCATAGCCCTCCTCCTCCACAAGACCCTCTCCCATGTGGACACTGGTAAGGGGAACTATGTGAGAGTGCTGTTTGTTGATTACAGCTCAGCATTTAATACCATAATCCCCTCCAGACTAGTGTCAAAGCTGTATGACCTAAGAGTGAATTCTTCACTATGCAGGTGGGTCCACAGCTTCCTGACCGGACGACCACAGGTGGTTAGGCTGGGTCACCACTCCTCATCTCCCCTCACCCTCAACACAGGATCCCCCCAGTGTGCTCAGCCCCCTGCTGTACTCACTATACACTCATGATTGTGAGGCCACTTCAGACTCAAATGTCATCATAAAGTTTGCTGACGACACAGCTGTTGTAGGACTGATCTCCCACAACGATGGGACTGCCTACAGGAGGGAGGTCTCCCACCTGGAGGTCTGGTGCCAGGAGAACCATCTCCTGTTAAATGTCAGCAAAACAAAAGAGCTGATAGTGGACATCAGGAAACAGCAGAGGAGCCTCCATCCACTCCTCATCAGTGGCTCTGAGGTGGAACGTGTGGACACTTTCAGGTACCTGGGAGTGACCATATCACAAGACCTGACCTGGACTCAGCACATCACAACAACTGTGAAGAAGGCCAGACAGCGTCTGTACCTCCTCAGACGACTGAGAGACTTTAATCTCCCTCTCAGGGTGCTCAAGAACTTTTACACCTGCACCATTGCGAGCATCCTGTGTGGGAGCATCACCATGTGGATGGGGAACTGCACAAAGCAGGACCTCTTGGCCCTAAAAAGGTGGTCCGAGCAGCTGAGCGGACCACCAGAACAACTCTCCCCAACCTGCAGGACATTTATGTGGAACGTTGCAGGTTAAGGGCTAAGAGGATCCTCAGTCAGCCCAGCCACCCCACACACTCTCTCTTCTCTCCACTGCCATCAGGCCGGCGCTTCCGCTGCCTGAGGACTAAGACTGAGAGGCTGAAGAAGAGTTTCTTCCCCCTGGCTGTCCGCTTGCTCAGCTCTGAGCACTGAACAAAACAAAAGCCACTTCTCACTCCTATTTGCATGTAAATACAGGGTGTGCAGAATTATTAGGCAAGTTGTATTTTTGAGGATTAATTTTATTATAGAGCAACAACCATGTTCGCAATGAACACAAAAGACTCATAAATATCAAAGCTGAATATTGTTGGAAGTTGTAGTGGGGCTTTTTTAGTTTTAGTATCTTAGGAGGATATCTGTGTGTGCAGGTGACTATTACTGTGCATAATTATTAGGCAACTTAACAAAAACCAAATATATACCCATTTCACTTATTTATTTTCACCAGGGAAACCAATATAACAGCTCAAAATTTACAAATATACATTTCTAGCATTCAAAAACAAATCAGTGACCAATATAACCACCTTTCTTTGCGAGGACACTCAAAAGCCTGCCATCCATAGATTCTGTCAGTGTCTTGATCTGTTCACGATCAACATTGCGTGCAGCAGCAACCACAGCCTCCCAGACCCTGTTCAGAGAGGTGTACTGTTTTCCCTCCCTGTAGATCTCACATTTGATGAGGGACCACAGGTTCTCTATGGGGTTAAGATCAGGTGAACAAGGAGGCCATGTCATTATTTTTTCTTCTTTTAGACCTTTTCTGGCCAACCACGCAGTGGAGTACTTGGATGCGTGTGATGGAGCATTGTCCTGCATGAAAACCATGTTTTTCTTGAACGATGCTGACTTCTTCCTGTACCACTGCTTGAAGAAGGTGTCTTCCAGAAACTGGCAGTAGGACTGGGAGTTGAGCTTGACTCCATCCTCAACCCGAAAAGGTCCCACAAGCTCACCTTTGATGATACCAGCCCATACCAGTACCCCACCTCCACCTTGCTGGCGTCTGAGTCGGAGTGGAGCTCTTTGCCCTGTACTGATCCAGCCACGGGCCCATTCATCTGGCCCATCAAGACTCACTCTCATTTCATCAGTCCATAAAACCTTAGAAAAATCAGTCTTATGATATTTCTTGGCCCAGTCTTGACGTTTTATCTTGTGTGTCTTGTTCAGTGGTGGTCGTTTTTCAGCCTTCCTTACCTTGGCCATGTCCCTGAGTATTGCACACCTTGTGCTTCTTGGCACTCCAGTGATGTTGCAGCTCTGAAATATGGCAAAACTGGTGGCCAATGGCATCTTGGCAGCTTCACGCTTGATTTTCCTCAGTTCATGGGCAGTTATTTTGCGCCTTGTTTTTTCAACACGCTTCTTGCGACCCTGTTGAGTATTTTGAATGAAACGCTTGATTGTTCGATGATCACGCCTCAAAAGCTTGGCAATTTTAAGAGTGCTGCATCCCTCTGCAAGACATCTCACTATTTTTGACTTTTCAGGGTCCGTCAAATCTCTCTTCTGACCCATTTTGCCAAAGGAATGGACGTTGCCTAATAATTATGCACACCTGATACAGGGTGTTGATGTCATTAGACCACACCCCTTCTCATTACAGAGATGCACATCACCTGATATGCTTAATTGGTAGTAGGCTTTCAAGCCTGTACCGGTTGGAGTAGAACAACATGCATAAAGAGGATGATGTGGTCAAAATACTCATTTGCCTAATAATTCTGCACACACTGTATGCACAAGTATGCTGCTATTCTTTTTTATCTTATTTAAACTCTTAAGATTTTTATTCTATTCTATTTTTATTCTATTTTATAAATATTTAGCATCCATCCAGTTTGAGATGATATTTGTAAGTCCTCCCCATTAAACAAAAAGCCATTTGGAAAGGGCAAGACCCCCTGCCGACAGCCTTAAACTACCCAGATCACAGTGCCTGCAGCCTTCAGGGGTATGACTTCCAAGTAACAGGATAGTTGGTTAGTTACAAGAGCAAGTTTTCTTCTTTGTGCCTCTCATCTTCTCTGTCAGTAATTCTTGATGCAGCACCACCTCTGGTGGGGAATGGAACACATTATTTAAAAGGTCTGATTTGTTTGAGTAGTGTAGCGTGAATGCCAACTTGGTCTCGAAGAATTTTGGAGTACTACTAATGACCAAGGCAGACCTAAAACTAGACTATTATTGGTGTAAAAGAATGGATTAAACCAGCAATCTTCATTATTTTTTTGCATGGGAGCCACATCGGCAAAAAAAAGACAACAGAAAAGCCACTTTTACCATAAACCGCATAGCCAACTAAGTCAAATTTCCAATGTTTAAATTTTCTGTTAAACTATGAGGGATGGTTCAGGTCTGAGTCCAGTCCTAGTGCCAGGACAGTAACAGAATGGGCAAGTGATTGCTGTGGAGCAGCCCCATTCCACAAGGGAAATTTGAATTCCCATTTTCTGCTTCTGGGTATCTATTAGGGGACACAAGACAAGTATCAGATTGTGTTCAACAGGATTTTGAGCAAAGTTTATACCATAAATTGAAGCAAAATGTCTCAGAAAATGTATGTGACAAATATGTCATGTCGAGCTCTTATGGGTTAATATTGTGCAACACACAACACACTTGATGATGCCTCTTTTTTCCCCCTCATCCATCCACTCTCCCTCATGTTACCTTTTCCATTTGTGAAAATGGCACGCTGCTCGTCGGCTGTTGCCTCAGTCAGCCTGATCCTGTTTATGTCTATATGTTGTTGTTGTCTACTCTTGGACGGGCTTGTACTGGAAAAAAATTTTGTTGCATCTATTGCAGTGACAATAAAGTTTTCATTCATTCATTCATCCATTGATTCATTGATTCATTGATTCATTGATTCATTCATTCATTCATTCATTCATTCATTCATTCATTCATTCATTCATTCATCCATTCATTCATTCATTCATTCATTCATATAATAAAATTTTGTTAGTCAAAATGTAATTGCGACTTACTACACTTCAGGATGAGTCGGACTGAGTTTCAACACATTACAATGCTGTACAGATAACTGCTGGTTAACCGCCCTTTTTCATTTCCTGGTTAAAACAGGCAGTTGGGAAACTGTAGCTCAGGACTGAGGATGTTGTACCTGGACCTAAATCTACCAGGAAACACTGTCTGGCAGTATATGTAGTTACTCTGGAAGGCCCTACATTTGCTACCAGTATGACTGTTGGGACCTTTGGAGTTATTTTATCATTTAACTCACATATAAAAGAGGTTTCTGGGAATACCTTCTTTTGACAATGCAATATTGCAAAGATTAGGACCATCAAAGTGATGTAGAAAAGCTTTGTTACAACCTCCAGCTGATCCAAAATGCTGCTTCTTTGCCCTGCCACAGGATTCAGATGCATCTTAAAGTTCTAAAGATCTTAAAGTTTCATATTTCCCTTTTAGCTCTTGGACTGCAGGCTTTTTCAAGGTTATTAAAATTATAAAGAGTAAAAAAAGAGGCACAGTAGAAGAGGCCTTCTGTTATCAGGCTTCATTCATGTGTTTCTGTGGCAGAAATCTCCTCATTAAGGCTTCAAACATTCGTTTTTGAAAAAGCTTATATTTATGACTGATTCAGGTGATCCTTAATTGTCCCTCATATTTCTTTAGGCCAGAGGGCCATCCTGATCTTTAACCTTTTACTATTTACTCTGTCATCCATTCATTAACTTTGCATTCTCTCTCTCTCTTGCCTGATGTTTTGCTTTTGTCCTTTTCACCCCCGACTGGTGGAGGCAGATGGCTGCCTTTTCCTCTGTCTGGCCTTGCTGGACATCTCTTCCTGTTAAAAGGGACATCTCCTCCTGAATCAAACTGACAATTCAGTGTGAGCGGTTGAATTTATCAGCCTTGCATTTAAAAAAAAGAAAATTATTACATTAATACAGTGATACTGAATTGGGCTGATTGGGATTCTGATTTTCATTGGAATAATATCAGTTTTGTTTATTGTCTACTCAAAGTGCCTTGAGATGGCATGTGCTGTGAAAAGGAGCTATGCTAATAAACTTTTTTTTAAATCAAATTATTATAAAACCCATAAAATTCCATTATTAAAAAAACAAAACAAATAGAATTACTTCAGAATATATAAGTTCAGATACACCGACCATCCTGTGCCACTTTATGTTGCTATATGCTTTTCAAAAATGTGCCACGTCATAGGGGTGCAATCACTACAGCATCATAGACTCAATGATACTTAGTTCCACCAACTAACTGTGGACACAAAGGAACTTGGCCTCTATTTATGAATGTGGCAATTTGAGTCAACTCTGTAATATTAGAGGATCATTTGCTGCCTTTAAATCCTTTTTTTAACTTTTATAATATGTCAGTGATACTTATTGCACATTTTTCTACACTTTATGAATCATTCCACTCATACAGATCTTACACATTTTCACCAACGGCACATCCAGTGAAAACAGGCTGCAACAAAGAAATTAACCTTTAATTCTGTAATTCCTGCATCTTTAATGGAGGCTGGATGTATGGATGAAAAGGAGAAATATAAAAAGGATTGCATCAGGGGGAGGTGGGGGCACATATGATCTCTCTGCCCCTCATAATGAATACATAAAGGCATCTTTTCTATCCCTCTCTGTCCCACCAGAACTGGGGCGTTATGGTGGCAGTGGTACATCTTTGTTCTTTCCAGTAGATGAGCGACAGTGAAAGCAATCTATCCTGTAGCAGAGCTGCATCCAACAGCAGAGCCCTGATAAGGAGACCCCCTGGCCTCCCAACTAGTGTCTGGTCCAGCAGGCTTAGCTTTGTCTTTCTAATCCCCTCAATAGGAAAAAAAGTGCTTTGATTGTTTGCTGACCAATAAAGCCCAAAATGAGAGGAGAGGAAGCATTTGTTTCGGGGGTTGTAAAGAAGGTGGCCATGATTGGCACATTTATTGGACAGTTTTTTTTTTTTTTATCACTTTTGGTGATCTGTTCAGCTGCTTAATAATGTCCACAAGATCAAGTGCAAAGGGTTTGTGCTTTTTGTTCAGCTCTTTTTCATTCCCTTTTCTCTTTCTTCTCTTCTATCAGCGTAAAAACAACTACTTAGAGTATGGAGACACTCTGAAAGGGGCTAATCTCACAGTGTGAAGGTGTTCAGTTCAAAGGGCTACAAGGTGCAACTCAGGCAGCAGCATTACAGCAACTACAAGCCAAGATGGAGGGTACACTGTCCGGTCCAAATCTCAACCACAAAGGCCTAATTATGGCACACACCCATCCCCTCTAGCCCATCAAACCTCCAGCATTAACCCTCGACAATGCAAATGAACCGCATGGGTTTGGGTGAGATAGCTGGCTCCATAAACTATGCAAAAATATTCACATTTCTAAGCTACAGAATGAGGAGAAAAATAATAAGATATGAAAAGCAGGGGAAAAAATTATTATATTTCGCTTTGCTAGCTGTATATTTAGGCTGTCTGGAGTGTGTTGGGGATTTATTACCGTCTATCACCTTTTCCTCCCTCCCCTTCCTTGCATCATCTTCCTCTAATTAAAGTGTTTGTTGTCACCCTCAGATTCAGGGTGTGAAATCAAGTTAGCATTTTATGTAAGAGCCATGGTGAAAATCAAACACTTTGTTCATCGGAAAGACAGGGACTTCAATCACTCCAAGCTGGGATATATGTTCCTATTGTTGACTTTGCTATCTGCATGCTAAGCCAATTTTCTACTTAAGTCTCCCAGCTTTTAAAATTGTTATTTGGTTCCCTATGTGGTCTTAATTCTTACCCCACACTGATAGCGCAGCCACAGCTTGCTGAGGAAGTATAGGACCAATTATTGCGGACTTTAAATTCCGTATTCTGAGATGAATGGAAAAATCATTTTAATGAAAGAGTAGAGGAGGAGATACAGTATATTCGGAGGTCCAATGGTCCGTTTCACCAGCTAACTTCCCATTCACACCCTCCCCCCTTTCCAAAAGGGACACATCCTGCTGTAGTTAATAAGGCCACATTCACTTAAAAAGCTATAGCTTCAAAGGGAGGGATAATGAAATATAATAATTGATTCTTCCCCAGAGAATATGCTGCTCATTTGAAAATGTTTATTGCCATTACAGCATGCTAATTCAGAGGGAAAGTTAAAACTGTCCAGAGCCAATGAAACAAACTCACAGGATTTGTGAGATTTATCTGTGGAATTTGACCTGCTTACATCCCATACTTGTTCTTGGAAGTCGAAAATGTCACCCATTTCCCTGAAAATATGTTGTAATTTTACATTTTACATACATCTGGAAACTTCATGAGCGAAGAATTGGTTAGGGACATTAAGGACATGTCCCTTCAAAGTCCTGAGCTGTCCCTACCATTTTCCAACAGCTGAGAGATCAGTGCTCTCTGCTCTTTATCAGCAACAAAAGTTGACTGTTATAAGTCCCGCCTCTAACCTGTTTTAATTTGGCTCAGTTCTTTCATTTCTTGCTACATGATTGGCTGACCCTGCTGTCACTCTCTCTGTTGAACGAGCTAGCGCTAGCTAGCAGCTGACAGCAGCACTAACAGTGGTTGTGTCTCCTGTCAGAATTTCAGGAGCAGAGAAAAGAAAACCGGACATGAGGAAATATTTTATTTTGAGTCCTCAAAATAACTGCAATTGAGTCGTTAATAATGGTAATAATAATTGTCACTAAGGAAAAAACTTGTTTACTTAGCATGCATCAGTGAGCTATTTTGTCATGTGACCGAATCAAAGCTGTGAGCTCCATCTCTGTGCTGTGGAATAATTCATTAAACTTTAATCAAAGTCAAAATACAGCATATGGAAGTGTGTAGCTGACCTTCACATAATATTGTACAAATTTAAAAAGACATTTTTGTTTTTTACAGATTCTACTTGATCACATAGACTTTTCAGGATGACAATGTACTGTCACGCCTTCAGATCATAGCATTTTACTTGATCCACCATCCATGGGCGCAGAATTGGTTGGAGATAGTTCTGAGTTGTCCCTGTCATTTTCCGTTCCACACAACATTTGAGAGATTTTAAGGAAATTTCACACTTTTTTTATTTAAATCCTAGTCCATTTGCTTTAAAAGTCTGCTTCATTTGGGGAATAGTGAATGCCCCAAACTCGGATTTGGATCAAAGAGGTGGACTCTGGTCCGCCTACAAATGCCGATCTCGGTCTGTTTCAAGTGGACCGAATACAGGAAGCACACAAAAAAGCAAAGGGTGTTGTGGGTAAATACCACCGTAGCATAAATTTGTGTGAGATGATAGGTGGCTCTGGATGGGAAAATGTCTCTCGGTCAGACGTAGAGGAACTTTGGAAAAGTTCTGTTGAAAACATGATCAACCCTTGACCTCTACAACCTGATGCAGCTCCATGTTTTGCTGTTATATGGTAGCAACGGAAGTTGTCCTACAATTACCAATAGATAAGCAAGTTTTCTTATTTGTTGTGCATCTCGTTTTCTCTGTCAGTAGTTCTTGATGCAGTGCCACCTCTGGTGGGGAGTGGAACAAATTATTTAAAAAGTCTGTTTTCTTTGAGTAGTGTGGCATGAATGCCGACTTCGTCTTGAAGAATGTTGCAGTCCCCAAGTGAAGTCTAGCAGACTATTCTGGTGTGAATACACCCCTACTCTTTGTTGGTTGCTATAAGCATACTGATTTAAGTCTCACCTCATAAACAATTTAAACTGTTTTGATTGGCTGTGTGCTTGTGTTTCTTGCTATGTGATTGGCTGTTTCCGCTGTCACTCACTCTGTTCAAAGAGCCATCACTAGCTAGTTCCAGAGAGCATTGCTAATGGTGGATGTGTCGATCAGAACTTCAAGGAGCAAAGAAAAGACAGAAGGACATCAGGAGTTATTTTAGACTGAGTCAAAGTAAAAGAAATTATTTTCCAACTGCCATGGTGTCATTGATAGGACCATGGTCTCGGATTTGGAGGTGCTGATTCTCATCCCAGCCTCTTCACACTCGGCTGTGAATCGCTCCACTGAGAGCTGAAGATCACAGCCCGATGAAGCCAACAGAACCACATCATCCGCAAAGAGCAGAGACCCAATCCTGAGGCCACCAAACTGGATCCCCTCAACACCTCAGCTGCACCAAGAAATTCTGTCCATAAAAGTTATGAACAGAATCAGTGACAAAGGGCACCTCCTTACAACATCCCGAGTTGAGGTCAGCAGCTCCCCATCCCCACTGTACACAGTGTTGATGGAACACTGGGACCAGAATCTCCTCGAAGCTGTCCAGAAGTCATTTAGCCCTAGCGACCGCCGTAGCTGCAGAAGCTGATGGGTATCATCAGCTGTCTCTGGAGTCCCACAGGCCAAAGTGGCCCGATAGGACTACTTCTTCAGCTTGACAGCATCCCAACTGCTGGTGTCCACCAACAAGTTCAGGGGTTACCGCCACGACAGGCACCGACGACCTTATGGCCACAAAAAAAAAAAAAGTCACTCCTTGTGTGACCTGGAATAAAAACAAAGCAGGAATGGCTCCTTGTTTGGAGCAACAGATTTGGTTTTTGTTGATTATATCTCAGTTTAAAATGGCGTTACCAAGCACCGCCAAGAAGAAAGAACATAAACCATTGGATGATCGCCATGAACACATCCCAGACTGTAATGCGTCTGTACACGGCTTCAGGACGGTCCGTGCAGACCGCAATAAACAACTCAGCGGGAAGCTGAAGGGAGGTGGAATTGCGGTGCTGGTAAACCAGCGCTGGTGTCATCCTGAACATGTCACTGTTAAAGAGAAAATCTGCAATAGAGACATTGAACTGCTAGCTGTGAGTCTCCGCCCGTATTATTTACCCAGAGAGTTCACATGCGTTATTCTGGTAGCGGTATATATATTACCTGGTACCGCTCCAGACGCAGCCTGTGATGTCATTAACTCTGTAGTGGCCAGGCTTCAAACACAACATCCAAACGCATTTGTGGCGATCTCTGGAGATTTTAACAACATCTCCCTCTCTGCAACTCTACCAACTTTCCAACAGTTTGTCAGTTGCTCCACCAGAGAAAACAAAACGTTGGACTTATTTTATGCAAATATTAAAAATGCATACAGCTCCTTTGCCCTGCCACCTTTAGGAAGATCAGACCATAACCTAGTTCTTCTCTCCTCCTCCTACAAGCCCATCGTTCAGCAACAACCAGTCATTAGAAAGGCTATTAGAACCTGGTCTAATGAAGCTGAAGATGCTCTGAGAGGATGCTTCGAGGCTACAGACTGGAACGTCCTATGTGAACCTCATGGAGATGACATCAATGCCTTGACTGAGTGTGTGACAGATTATATTAACTTCTGTGTGGACAGCACCGTTCCAACAAGAACAGTGAGGTGCTTCCCCAATAACAAACCCTGGATCACCAGTGACCTGAAAAAGCTGCTGAACATCAAAAAGAAAGCTTTTAGGGATGGAGACAGGGAGTTATTGAAGTCCACACAAAAACAACTTAAAACACAAATGAAGAAGTGCAAGGAGGACTACAGGAAGAAGTTGGAAAGTAAGCTTCAGAAAAACAATGTGAGGGATGTGTGGTCAGGAATGAAGAAGATCACTGGCTTTCGGGATAAAGGAGGATCAGACTGATGGAGGTCTGGACAGAGCAAATGAACTGAACATGTTCTTCAATAGGTTTAGCTCACCTCCTGCTTCAACCCCAACTAGCCACACACCCTCCATGAGCCCACAGCTTTCCTGTCACACCTCCACTCTGTCACCCTGCAGCTCAGTCAAGGACCTGGACACAACCTCATCTCCCTCCACATCAGGACTTCCTGAAACCTCCTCTGCCTCCACCTCCACTCTGTCTGTCTCCTGTAACCAAGTCATGCAACAACTGGTGAAACTGAACCAGAACAAGGCTGCAGGTCCAGATGGTGTCAGTCCCAGAGTTCTCAAGACCTGCTCAAAACAGCTATGTCCGATTCTCCAGCACCTGTTCAACACCAGCCTGAGCCAGAAAAGAATCCCGGTGCTGTGGAAAACATCCTGCCTTGTTCCAGTGCCTAAAAAACCACAACCAGCTGAACCAAAAGACTACAGACCAGTCGCCCTGACATCTCACGTCATGAAAGTCCTGGAGAGACTCTTACTGGCTCACCTCAGCAAGCAGGTGAACACCTTTCAGGACCCATTACAGTTTGCATACCGTAATGGGCTTGGGGTTGAAGATGCCATCATATACCTGCTTCAGAGAGCCCACTCTCATCTGAACCAGTCAGGCAGCACTTTGAGGGTCATGTTCTTTGATTTCTCAAGTGCTTTTAATACGATTCAGCCTGCTCTGCTGTGTGAGAAGCTGCAGAAATTCCAGGTGGATCCCTCCACAACCACCTGGATTTACGACTACCTCACGAACAGACCACAGTTTGTGAGACTGAAAGGTTGTGTGTCTGAGATGGTGGTCAGCTGCACTGGAACACCACAAGGGACTGTACTTTCACCATTTCTATTCACGCTGTACACCTCAGACTTCCAGTACAACTCTGAGTTCTGTCATCTGCAGAAATACTCTGATGACTCAGCAGTTGTTGGGTGTATCAGTGATGGACAAGAAGCAGAGTACAGAGAACTGGTCGGTCAGTTTGTGAAATGGTGCGGTGACAATCATCTCATCTTGAATACCAAGAAAACAAAGGAGATGATTGTTGACTTCAGGAGGAACAAGAACACACATAGAAGTGTTTCCATCATGGGAGAGGAGGTGGAGGTGGTGGAGGAATACAAGTACCTTGGAGTTCAGCTGGACAACAGACTTGAGTGGAAAAGCAACACTGAGTACATTTACAAGAAAGGTCAGAGCAGACTCTACTTCTTAAGGAAGCTGAGATCTTTTAACGTCTGCACCAAAATGTTGCAAATGTTCTACAGGTCTGTTGTTGAAAGTGCAATCAGCTTTGCAGCAATCTGCTGGGGCAGCGGCATCAGAACCAGAGACTTGAAAAGAATTAACAAACTGATCAAGAAAGCCGGTTCTGTGCTTGGAGTAACTCTGGAGCCGCTGGAGTTGATCATCAAAGAAAGAATTCTGTACAAGCTGATGAAGATAATGGAAGATCCTTCACACCCTCTACACAACGGCGTGACGAAACAACAGAGTGTGTTCAGTGGGAGGCTTGTTCAAGTCCGATGCAAGACAGAGAGATACAGAAGATCCTTCCTTCCAGCAGCTATCAGGCTGAAGAACAAAGCCCTTAATTAATTAATGTGATTGTTTTACTTTACTAAAAAAAAAAAAAAAAAAAAAAAAAAAAATTACTACTACTACAATATTGAATTTCCCTTTGGGATTAATAAAGTATTTTTCATTTCATTTCATTTCATTCTCCCTGTTTTTTCTGAGCCATGTTTTGGTTATACTTTAAGGAAGGTGTTGTGCTGCAATAGTGCCATGCTATTACGGTGTCAGGTGACACAATCAAAACTGACAGTTAGTTCAGACAGAGGAGGAGATGATGAGGAAGGAGGAGAGGAAGGTAAGCTTTAGTTCTCCATGACTTGGTCTACAACATTAAAATTTAATTATAGTCATACTGAAATGTTTACTTGACCATAACATAATATTTTACAGATTAAAAAAGAAATTTTGTTTGGTACATGTCCCTAAAAAAAAAAAAAGGATTATAATCATGACATAAAAATGAACACTTTCTCTAACATCACAATTTATATGCAGTTGCAATTAGCTAAAGTAATCACATACAGATTTTTTTTCAGAAATATTACAGCTATAAGGATGATGATATTCTGTGTAACAACAGTTTATCATTGTGTTTCAAGGTTCAAGGAATCTTTATTATCCAGTGAGGGTAATTTGTTGTACAGCCAGCAGTAAAAGCTATCAGTCACAAACACACAAATAACAATAAATATTTAAAAGAACTATGGTAAAAATAATAATTTAATATACAAAAAAGTAGAGCTACTTGTTCAATGGCTACAGGGACAAAAGACTATTTGTGTCTGTTAGTCCTGCATTTTGGTAGGATGTACCTGCTCCCCGATGGAAGCAGCAAAAATTCCCAAGCCAACGGGTGGCTTTGATCTGCAAGGATTAACCGAGCCTTGTTTAGCACTCTGGTTTGATGCAGGGCTGAAAGGTCATTCATGGAGATCCCTGCAATTTTCCCACACAGTCTAACAATCCCCTGCAACCTGTTCTTGTTCTTGAGAGAAAGGAGCCGTACCAACAGATAAAAGAGAAGATTAAAAGTGATTCAATAAAACAAGAATAAAACATTTGCATAACAGTCCTGTCAACATTAAAACTACGAAGCTTCTGATAAAAATACATGCTGGTGAGCTTCCCGCAAGAACCAATTATTGGTTTGTAATTCTTTCTGTTAGTGGGTATACTTTCCTTCAAGGTATAAAGTTGATTAATATAAGTAGTAGATGTCTTGTACAGTGTGACAAAATTTCTGTTGATTAAAATAGTTAGCACCGTAGTGCAAACTACTTTCTTGTCTGGACAATATTGATGTGAAGCAAACATGACAACAGAAGTCTTCATCTAAAAAGAAATTCCATTAATCATTAAGTAAAATAAACCTGTTTCAGTTTTGGAACAAAAGAAAAAAAAAATCACTTATATGATATTGTAAATAAATGTCTATCATAAGAGCAAGAAAACACTCCAGTTTTATGTCCATGCCAATATGAAAAGTAAACCAGCGACCTTGCCACCATGAAAAGTGAATTGAAAAACAAACCAACACTTGGCTATCATTGGTATTGTATAAATCAACATTGACTGTAACCTCGAGAGAATCAGAGGAATCACAGCACATAATTAAAACCCCACACTGGTACTAGTATGAGGCCTAGGGCCCATGTCCAAAAGGTTTCCTCTGTAATGGTTGTCATGAACTGATGATCAAGACTGGAACTTCAGACGTGATCAGGAAAAGGGTACCATCAAGGTCAGCGTACAACCAGAAAAGTAGGAAGACCTCCATTAACCTTCTTTATGCAAGACCAAAAGCTGCACATGTAAACAACAAATCCTTAATTACATTGTCTATTTGATCTGCCAGTCCACAACAGCCTCACTGTATTACAGCGTATACATGGCAGAGGATTGCTACAGCCTCAAAAGCTGACTCTTGGTTATTGTAACCTATAAAATAGCAGTAAAGATGTTTTCACATCATTGTAATACGAGTATTCAAATGCTAACTAGAATTTTATCAGCTGTTGGAAATTATGCAACAACACTTTGTAGGTAACAATTTTTCTGGGACATAAGATCCTAAAAGACCTCCAATTAGAGGAATCACAACTATATTATTGGCATACCAGATGTACACTTACTTATTAAACCTGCTTATTCACAGTTATGCTACGACATATTTGTGGCCAGATGAAAATTTATACATTCTTGTAGTTGTGGTCTGCTTATTAGGCAAAGCTTGAACAATCCAACTGTAAGTTGAAGACAAAGCAGTGAATGAATAAAGCAAAGAAAAAAAATCCAACACAGCAAAGGAAACAAAGAAAAAAGGTAAAAACTTCAGCAAACCAGGAGCATACTTATGCCATACTATGAGTAGTGTTAGCTGTAGTAATGCCAGTAGGTAGGAAACCTACTGTGATGCATAAAACAACAAGTAAAGATGGACATGATTTCATTAATAATGAAACACTGCAGGTGAGCATTACATACTGATTAGGCCGCCCCTCTTGGCACCAAAACAGGAGGAAGTATTGCAGTTACCCAGGCATCAGTGGTGTTTAATGCAAAGCTACTATGTGTAAATACTAGGGTTGCAGGACAGCTGGAATTTATCCCAGATGACCCAGAGTGAAAGGAGTGGTACATATAGCGCAATATAAAGACAGAAACCATTCATATTCACACTCATGGCTAATTTAGAATCAGTTAAACTGCATGTCTTTGGGCAGGAAGGATGTGGGAGGTAATGAAGAAAACTCAAATTCAACCAAAACGTCTCAGCTGTTTCCTGCTGTTAGGGAACAGTGCCATCCACTGTACCACCCGCTGGTTCTAAATATGTATTCATTTATTTTTCACAGGTAAATTTTATTATAGCTATCAACATTTTTACTTACACTGGAAAACTGGATGTTTTCCTTAGAAAAATGGGATATATCGTAAAATTAAAATAATAGTTAAAGGGTTAAATGTAAATATAAATGTGTCGTGAATGAGGATGTGCGTATCAGTGCTCTGGAGTTGATACTTCGATATCTTCCAGCCAAAATACTGGATTTGATTATTTTTTAAATATTACAATACCACATGCGATTGGTTTTCACTTCTAAGCATTTTATGCACATTATGTGCAAAAAACCAGCCCCAGTGTATTCCTTCCTGTCTCCTTTATAGTATGAAAACCTATCAGCGATGTTGGATATCAGTATTTTACTAGTTTAATGCAGATTATTGAGCATTATGTTTGTTTTTTATTCATTATATTACCATGATATATCACATTTTATTATACTCAATTTTAGAAATTTAAATAATGTTATATCAATCCATATTGTAATTATCTTCTCATTAATTTAGTTTATTTCTTTATTAATACATTTTATTATCATTTTATAAGCATTTCTTTACATAATGGTTAATATATAGCTAATACACTGTGAACATTGCAAAATACTTCTTTTCTTTTTTTTATCCTTCCCCTACTTGGAAGATTTCTGTACAGGAAGGAAGGCAGTTAACACTGCTCAAGGTTGTCTCTATGTTCTGTTCTTATATTTTCTTAACATCATCTCTTTTTCTGCAACCCTTGCTACTTTAAAGTAGTTATTTTTAGAAACCATTCGTGTCTCTCCATAAAGTGGCCATAAACCTCTGTGCTTACTCTTCGGAAGCTGCTAACTCACAATATGTAAGGCAGAAGACAATTATTTCTTCTTTATTTTACCCAGGATGCAGTGCAAACTGAGCATTATTTTCACCCAGCAAGTTCTCTGCTCTTCCTTCATCATGGTGCCAGCTGAGGTTGCTAGGAGATTTGTGATGAAGCCCCAAAGCCTTTAATGATATAAGTCAGCAGTGTTACTGTCCAGCTGGGTGGAGTCCTGGCCAGGTGCTGCATCCTGTGAAGATATATAAGCCAATGTGGAGCGGAGAAGACCTCAGCCGGTCTGCAGAGTCAGACCCCCGACTGGCTGCAGCTGCTGCACAGCCACAGAGTCTGGGTTTAGGGGGACAGGTGTGGCCTGATGTGGGCCCAGTGAGGTGACAACAACCTGGCAGATATCTAACCCTGTCGTACCACCTGTGCACCAAACATATCCACTCCATCACCACCACCCCCAGCACCATCCCCACACCTCTCACGGGGAAACAGGATCTGGTCCAGAGGGATAACAGAAGAGGAAAAGAATCCAATTTCTTATCCAGCCTGGCAACCGATTTAATTCCGTTTTTGGCAGCCAGTGACCAGACTGCTGCTGCTGCTCCACCGCCTGCAGCCTTCCAAAGCTGAAAAAAAAACAATCCACACAAGAGTCTGGGAAGTGGGGAGGAAGCACATAAGTAAAGGAAGGAGGGGAAAGGAATCAAAAACAGGAGAATTTTGTCTTGAAACTGTGAAATAAGATTCATGAACCAAAAGAAAATGATGATAGAAAGTCAATAAACAAATACAAGTAGAATATTATTACGTTATGATAAGAAAGATTTAGGTGACCAGTTTTACAAGCTCTCTTAGTTTCATCAAAACTTTAATCATAAAAACTCAGATTAAAACATTAATGAGTTGTGAATAATCTTACAATTAAAAAGTCCTCTAATTAAAACAATTATTGTTTGTTTATATCCTTAACCCCTCAAATCTTGCAGTTTTCACCAAAAACAGGTTATTCATGGATAAAAGACTTGCTGATGTAACATGACCATTTTTGTTTCAGTATCATCTGCTACCGGAGCACTGTGTAGTTTCAAAGATAATTGCATTTGTGAGTGGTCTGAAATAAGTGTTTGCTGAATCTACAGACATGATTGTAGCCTGCAATTGTATACGTCATTCGGATCTCAAGAATCTTAGCTTTCCAGTAGTGTCTAACATGTGTTGGTACTTGGAAGAGTAAGTAAAATACATAATTATTTATTATGTCCTGCCCATGGCACGTCTGGTGCCAAAGATTAAATATGAGCTATAAGAGCATCATGAAAAGGTGCTGTCCATATAAACAGTGCATTTTCACATCAACCCAAAGTGTTTCCTTGAAAGTAGCATTACTGAACTTTGGTAGATTTTCCCAGTGAGCATCCAACATCTCTGAGCTCTGCCCAGACACTAAAAGGCAGTTTGACTCATGTGTTGTCTCTTGGTCTGTCCCTGGTCTCTTTCTTTTCCTCTCTTTCTCCAATAATGTTCTCTAGAGTTTCTTTGTTGAATTAGTTGAATTGTCAATTCAAAATGGCCAGTGTGTTGATATCCTGTTGCTAGAATGTGTTGTGGTGCCGTAAAGCTAAATGCATACTGCAAAGTAATGCAGTGTGGGTTCTGAACCTGGTTACTATGCCATCAAAATGGACCTGAAACACACATTTTTAAAGGTCAGGAAAATGACATAGTGATACTTTAAGTTGCAGCAAAATCCTCAAACAGAGAAAACGGGGAAGGGAGCGAGGGACACACTAATCCATGACAACAGGATTTTCACTTCAATTAATGGCACAAAAATTGATTAAAACAGTTTAGTCACTTCATGGTTGGACAGAAATTAGAATCACTCATTGTTAAGACCGTCACCCATATGGATGCTATTTTGCTGGTAGTCATGGTTACATGTAAACACAACACATTAGAACAAAACAGTCATTTTCTTTGTAGAAAAGCAATCCTAACTTAATAAGTTTTAAAAATAAAAATGGTTAATGTCATTGAAACTATTATTCTCTGGATTAAAAAACTATAACAAAACTGAACCTTAAAGGAGCGATTTTATTTATATAATTCACATGCAGTTTTTGTTATGACCACTAGAGGCTGGATAGTCTTCAAACAAATGCAGCCCATTTTGGTCTGCATGCTCAGAGTCACACAAGCTAGTATTTAAGTTGACAGTCTCCAAAGAAAGATGAGTAAATAGTAACAAAAGAGATTTTCTACAATTTACCATAAATACTAAAGGCCACGGATTTGTAAACCTGGTTGGGTTTAATTACATGATATATGTGTTAAAACCTACTAATGGAGTTTTAAATTAGTTGTGGTTAGTGGATGTTTCCCCTGCTCATGTATGAAGTGCATAACAATAGATCTAAAAATAGGTACTAATGATATGATTTGCCAATCCAGTTTTATAAATGAAGCACATTAAACAATAAAGTTGAACCTGTCAGGTTTGCTCCTGAAGACCTGGAAATTCAGCCACACGCAGAACAAATGGTTTTGAAAAGAATAAGGTTTATTTAGGGCCAGGGGATGGAGGGAGTGAAACCAGTTGTGGTTAGCAGGGGGAGTCAGGCAATCCCAGGTCTGTGGGTGAGGAATCCTGAAACGAACTTCAGACAGAAATATAAGTCCACAAATCCTAAAGATGTAGTCAGGGCAGGCAATGCTCATTCACAGTGAGGCTCAGTGCAGTACTTATCCAGAGGAACAGGCAATCTCCGTGGTCATACGGGCAAGGGTCAATATCCAGGTGGGCACTTGAAGGGATCTGGTAGGCGTCAGGCAAGAGAATATCCACGGACGTAACAGGGTCGATGACAAGGAAGTCTGGAACAAGAAAATAGCTGGATCTCAACAAGGTTAGTGATGTATCTTGATCAGGAGATGTGGAAAAAATGGCTTTCAGGCAAAAACGTCTCTGGACGCTGACTTGAATAATGAAAAGAAGTTTATTGCAAAAGTTCAGACATCAAAACAGATTTCTGCAGCAAAATCTGGAGGTCCCAAAACCAGAACGAAGACCTAAAGACCTGATGTGTCGTTCTGTCTTATATAGAAAATTCCTCATGTCCTGTGTCCTCCAATCATAGAGTTTGCCTATAGGATGCTCATTTGCATAGAATGCATGTTCGTGTGTGAATCCAGTCTGTAGGACAGAGAACCTTATATGGTAAAAACTTGAGTGTGTACCATACAAATGCTATGCTTAGATCCCTCAATAGTACTGTTGACCATCTGGCAGGGAAGCAGAGAGTGAAGAGTGTATAAGTAGGGCAGGGAGCAGGTGAGGGGAATCACAATCAGGGCAGGTGTAGGAGATCATCCTGATTGCAGCTCTGCAGAGCAGCTCTGCAACCATGACAATACCTGTGCTGTACAGTCAGTGAAATACATGAAATATAAGATAAACACACAACACATCCATATTCTACCGCTTATCCAGGGTCGGGTTGCGGGGGCAGCTGCCTAAGCAGGGAAACCCAGACTTCCCTCTCCCTGGCCACATTCACCAGCTCATCCGGATGGATCCTGAGGCGTTCCCAGGCCAGCCAAGAGATGTAGTCCGTCCAGCGTGTCCTGGGTCTTCCCCGAGGTCTCCTCCTGGTGGAACATGCCCGGAAAACCTCACAAGGGTGGTGTTCAGGAGGTATACAGACCAGATGCCCGAGCCACCGCATCTGGCTCCTCTCAATGTGGAGGAGCAGCGGCTCTACTCTGAGCCCCTCCCAGATCACCGAGCTTCTCACCCTATCTCTAAGAGAGAGCCGCCCACCCCGCGGAGAAAACTCTCTTCAGCCGCTTGTATGTGCAATATTTTCTTTCAGTCACTACCCACAACTCGTGACCATAGATGAGGGTAAAAACGTAGATCGACCGGTAAATCGAGAGGTTTGCATTTTGACCCGGCTCCTTTATTCATCATGACAGTGTTGCAGAGTCCACCATGACAGTGTTGCAGAGTCCCCATCACAGCAGACGCCACACCGACCCGCCTGTCAAACTTGTTAAGAAGACCCCGAGATACGTGAAACTCCCCACTTGGGGCAGGACCTCAGTGCCGACCCGGAGAAGGCTCTCCATCCGTTTTCCAGCTGAGGCCATGGTCTTGGATTTGGAGGTGCTGATTCTCGTCCCAGCCGCTTTACACACAGCTGCGAATCGCTCCAGTGAGAGCTGAAGTTTATGGCCTGATGAAGCCAACAGAACCACATCATCCGCAAACAACAGAGACCCAATCCTGAGGCCAGCAAACCAGATCCACTCAACACCTCGGCTGCACCTAGAAATTCTGTCAGTAAATGTTATGAATAGAATTGGTGAAAAGGGGCAGCCTTGGTGGAGTTCAACCCTCATTGGAAATTTATCCAACTTACTGTCTGCAATGCAGACCAAGCTCTAGCACCGGTTGTACAGAGGCTGAACAGCTTGTAATACCTACACCCGGTGCCATCCCCTCAGGCGTTCCCAGGGTAAACGAATGCCTTCTTCAAGTACACAAAGCACATGTAGACTGGTTGGGAAAACTCCCATGACCCCTCCAAGACCCCAAACAGGGTGTAGAGCTGGTCTGCTGTTCCATGACTGGGACAAAAACCACACTGGTCCTGCTCAGTCTGAGGTTTGACTATCTGACGGACCGTCCTCTCCAGGACCTCTTAATAGACCTTACCAGGGAGGGTGAGGAGTGTGATGCCCCTGTAGTTGGAGCACACCCTCCAGTCCCCCTTTTTGAAGAGGGGGACAACCACCCCAGTCTGCCAGTCCAGGGGGACTGTCCCTGATGTCACGCGATGCTGCAGAGGCGTGTCAACTAAGACAGCCCTACAGCATCCAGATCCTTAAGAAGCCCTGCTATCGAGGAGCTTTTAAAAACCTCAGGGACCTCAGCCCCAGAGACAGAAGACCCCACGCCAGGGTCCCCCTACTCTGCTTCCTCTTCAGAAGACATGTTGGTGGGATTGAGGAGGTCTTTGACGTCCACCAACCCACAACATACTGAGTTGAGGTCAGCAACCCCATCCCCACTATACACAGTGTTGATGGAGCACTGCATCCTCCTCCTGACTGAGCTGTTAGATAGTGGATCAGAATCTCCTCAAAGCCATCTGGAAGTCATTCTCCATGGCCTCTCCAAACTCCTCCCATGCCTTAGCAACCACTGAAGCTGCGCTCCACTAGCCTGCCGATACCCATCAACTGCCTCTGGAGTCCCAGAGGCCAAAAAGGCCCAATAGGACTCCTTCAACTTGACTGCATCCCTCATTGCTGGTGTCCACTAACAAGTTCTGGGATTTCTGCCATGACAGGCAACGATGACCTTACAGCCACAGCTCTGGTTGGCCACCCCAAAAATAGAGGCATGGAACATAGTCTACTTAGACACAATGTCCCCCGTCTCACTCGGGACATGGTTGAAGTTCTGCTGGAGATGGGATTTAAAACTTTCTTACCGGAGCAAACCAACACACCGCCCCTCTCTTCACCCAAGTGTCCAAGACATGCGGCAGCAAGTCCAACGGTACGACTACAAAGTCGATCATCGAACTGTGGCCTAGAGTGTCCTGGTGCCAAGTGCACATGTGAACACTCTTATGCCTGAACAAGGTGTTTGTAATAGAGAATCCATGACGAGGACAGAAGTCCAACAACAAAACACCACTCGAACAATTCTCTTGATTTCAAGTTAATTGAATCAACCAAAGTAAGTTGTTATCACAAACTAAAGGAATTAAGTAGGATTCATGAAAAAAGTGCTTTAGATAACTACATTTTATAGAGTTCTGTTCCTACTGGTGCTGACTTTATGTTGCCTGATGCTAATTCACTGTAAAAGAAAAAGTTAAAAATGTGCATTTATTGCTACTTTGTAAGTACATTAATTTAATCTTTGTGGAAACAACTTGACAAGAGTATAAATTTGTAGATCTTATGTACAAGTAGCTTGCTGGAATAAAGCCTATTTCATCTAAGCTGCACAAGCTTAACATTAAAGACTAAAACAGAAGTGGATGAAAGGCTAGAAAATGAAGGAAAGGAAAGGAAAAAAGTAAGCGAGGAAACGAGGTAGGAAGGATACCTTTCCTAACTCTTCCCAATGCCCCCCTCCCCACTTTCCCATCACCAAAAGCACGTGAGAGAGAAGAGCAACAGTTCCAGGCTGTTTGTCCTGGAAGAACTGCTGAGCCGAGCAGATTGAAAAGGAGGAGCTGAGGCCACAGAGCATGAAAGAGGATAGAAGACCACAGGACAAGAGAGAATGAGAAGAAAGGGGAGATGAGGAGGAGGGAGACACAGGACACAAGTAGGGAGGGTCAGTCTTCAAACAACCCCCCTCCTCCCCATCACTTAAGAGACACTTTGGAGGGTGGGTGTGTGGGGTAGGGAGGGGGTCAAATTATTAACACCCCTATGACCACTTTAAAGATGACAAAAGAGAGTATGTGTGGAGGGGCACTGATGTTTCACCCTGTTGATCACTCACTATTTTAGTCCCCAAATCAACCCACGAACACAAAAACATACAGGTGCACATGCAGCTGTGAATCCAGGACTTGAGAGAGCACAGTAAAGTTTTATAATAATTTTATTAAAGAATATGCCCTATGACCCTAACCACAAACCTAATACTGACCATAAAACCTGTCTTCACCTTAACTGTTTTAGTATTTACATAATGGAAAAGAATCTTTGTCCCTATAAGAAAGGGATTGTGTGAACCAGGTTATGTTCATGATAACAGACAAACAACCACTGGGACATACATTTTGGTCTATGGGTGAACTGATTAATCCTAATTATTTAAAAGGAACAGCAATTTGAAACATTTTAGACAGAGCCTGGTTTATTTTGCTTTCATATTGGGGAGATAAAATATTACTGCTTGAGGTTCATAATTTATGACTCTGTCTCAAACCGAAGATGACAATAAGACTGTATTATTACGTATGTAATTGTTAGGTCCATTTCAAGCATTGTCATACATCACCATCCTTCATACTTCCATGTGTCTTTTACGTTGCCATGGTTACAAAGTCAATTCATCCACTAGTGGGCAGTGCTGAGTTCAGAGTTCGTTCCGCATTCTGATGTCAGTTTCGAACACCAGTTGGTGGCAGTAATGCACCGCTATAAAGTTGTTTGCAACCACCTGACACACTTTCACAGCCTTTCTACACAAGCTCCTGCCATCACCACAGTTGTTGTCCTCGTCATTGCCTTTTTTCCTTCCGCCTCCTGTTCATCTACTTCTTCTTTGGTTGTTCCTTTCACTGGTCACATGTTAGCCATACTGCTCAACGCTGACCCTGCAGTTTCTGCTTGTATTGCTGTGTTTGCTGCCTCAAACAATGGATTGCCAAGACTCCTAAAAACCCACCAATTACACCTTTACCCATGAGGTACCTCATTCACTTTCCTGGAGAACCGATGAACATTCAGTGCCATGTTATCCAGTGGTTTACATTGTCTTGTAAAATAGCAAGAAATACTATGTACACTCACCGACCACTTCATTATCTTGCTAGTAACGGGTTGGACCCCTTTCAACGTCAGAACTGTCCTAATTATTGGTGTTAAAGATTCATTAAGGATCTGGAAACATTCCTTAGAGTTTTGCTCCATATTGACATGACAGCATGGCTGCACATCCATGATGAGAATCTCCCGTTCCACCACATCCCAAAGCTGCTCTACTGGACTGAGATCTGGTGGCTGTGGAGGCCGTTGGAGTCCAGTGAACTCATTGTCATGTTCTAGAAAGCAGGGGGAGATTTTTCTTTAAAGAAAACTTTATTTGCATGTAAAAATTATATATCAATACACTACTATGTCTACTATACAAAAATATGAAGAGTTAAATGCTGAAAACACGTACCAGAAGGTAAAAAAAAAAACACAAAAACAGATGACTTGCTCTTTGTGACATGGTGCATTATCAAGACTCATCAGACCAGCAATGTTTCTCCATCTTCTATTGTCCAGTGTTGGTGAGTGTGTGTGAATTGTAGCCTCAGTTTCCTCTTCTTAGCTGGCAGGAGGCACCTGGTGTGTCTTCTGCTGCTGGAGCTTCAAGGCTGGACGTGTGTGTGTTCAGAGATGCTGTTCTGCAGACCTTGGTAGGAACCTGAGTTTATCTGACTTCCTGTTGTCTTTCCATCATCTCCAACCATTCTGCCCATTCTCCTCTGACATCAACAAAACATTTTAGTCCAGACAACTAACTGCTGCTCACTGGATATTTTCTCTTTTCCAGATCATTCTCTTTAAACCCCAGAGATGCTTGTGTGTGAAGATCCCAGTAGATCAGCAGTTTCTGAAATACTCAGACCAGCCCATCTGGTACCAACAAACATGCCATAGGAAGAGTTGATATAACTCATGTTTTTAAATCAGCATGTTCTCAGAATTTTAAAACTGAGCCAGCTTAAAAGCCTTTTAAAAGTAGTTGCTTTTTGTAGATAATGTTGTAATTTTAAGAAAAGTTATTCATAGAGTTAAAATTAGATGGAAAAAGGCCTAAAAACAGTTTTTAAACCTTGATTGTATGTAGAATGTTTTTTTTCCTCTCTCTCACTCCAAACCTGAATATTTTCTCTTTAATTAGGCTCAGATGTCACCACACTTTTCAAATTGATTCCATTTAACTGAGATCTTATCTAGATTGGCTCAGAAGTTAATTCTTTGTTTTATAATTTGTCCCGAATCGCCTTCTCTCTCTGCTAATGATAAGGCTGCAGCTTTTCTTAGAATGAAGCCCCTCATTGTGAGCCCCTAAAGCTATTAAATAAATAAGATTAGTGCATATCCCTTGTTACATTTGAGAGGAAGAAGAGTGCTATCAGATCTGCCGGCGATCTGCATTATCCCTAAAATACCTATCTGTTCATTCATCCATCTGTTCATTCATCCATTTTAAACAGGACACACTGGATAACATCTGTTAGTTTTGGTGCCCAGTAAGAATACTTTTACTTCAGCAACCACAACCTGTTTGTTTTTATTATGCTGCCAACATAACAGAAATTCTTTATGTTAACATGTGTTTTATTTTGCTTCACAGATTTGCTACCACTCGCTCCGTGACCCTCCCTCTGATCTCATCTCGTCAAATACTTGAGTTTTTCAGCCTCTGAGACATGAGGTGTTCATTAGCACCAGCGTTCTTGATATTTTAGATGCAAACAGCAAAGGTAGTAAATGTAATTCTGGACTGGAAAGTAAACTAACACGTGTGCTAATTTAGAACCTAGAGAGGAGGAAGTGGAGAGCTGGCTTGACTTTGGAACAGCTGTTTTCCTCTTCTTTAATGCTGCATTTAATTTTGGCCCACCACCTGAGCATCCATCCACATTACTGTCCTTTCATTACCATTAATGCAAGTTGTCAGACTGAAATACTTTAGTTAGGTTCCTGAGTTCCAGGAATTAAAACTAAATGGTTGGAGTTAGGACAAGATTATATTTGGGCTTAAATGACACTGTTTTATTGTGTTGATCTGACAGGGAACTAAACTGTTTCACAGCATTTGACAAATAAAGTGATCAGACTCAGCTTTTCCATCCTGTGACACCCGATGTTTCAAATTCACTACAAATCACTTCTGGTCTTTTTTAATTGTTATTTTATTGATTTGTTTTTATGTATTTACTATTATTTATGTATTTATTTGATATAATCTAGTTTTATTTATTTATTGGTATAATTTTTTTTTTAATATTTAATTTTAGATTTTAGTTTTTTGTTTTTTTCCCCTATTTTTTAAAGTATTTATTTTTTTTCCATCCATCCATCCATCCATCCATCCATCCATCCATCCATCCATCCATCCACCCATACATCCATCCATCCATCCATCCATACATCCATCCATCCATCCATACATCCATACATCCATCCATCCATCCATCCATCCATCCATCCATACATCCATCCATCCATCCATCCATACATCCATACATCCATACATCCATCCATCCATCCATCCATCCATCCATACATCCATCCATCCATCCATACATCCATCCATACATCCATACATCCATACATCCATCCATCCATCCATCCATCCATCCATCCATCCATCCATCCATACATCCATCCATCCATCCATCCATACATCCATACATCCATACATCCATCCATCCATCCATCCATCCATCCATACATCCATCCATCCATCCATACATCCATCCATACATCCATACATCCATCCATCCATTTTCTGCTTCCCAACCTGATTCCAGATCCCAACCAGATCCTGAGCCACCTCATCTGGTTCTTTTTGATGTGGATGAGCAGTGATTCTACTCTGAGTCCCTGCTGGATGACCGAGCTTCTCATCCTATCTCTAGCCCAGACACCCTGGAGGAGGAAACTCCTTTCTGCTTGCATCTGTAATCCTAATATTTCTGGATATTTCAGTGAAAACTTTCTAAAAAAAAGTTTTGTATAATTTCAACAGTTTCTGTCTAAAAGCAAAAATCAAATCAAATCCCTGGAGTCTGAGCAGGGTCAGAAGTTTCTGCCTTGGCCTCCTTAAAACATCAGTGTTTGTTTGTGTTTGGCCAACTTTAATCCCATTGTCTTTGTTGCTCAGGCCTGTCGGTGAAATCAGTGACAGCAGCACTGAGAGGCATCTCAAATTGTTGCGCACATGCTCCAACTCGTTAACGAAGCACAAGAAACACAACAACAGAGAAATCCTTCAATGAGTTAAGCTCATTGTGATCAGATAACGATGCAATCTATAGTGATCAATAATCTGAAGGTTTTGTTTGTGATTCTTTGTGTGTGCTTTATAAATGGTCTACATAGCTGACAATGTGACATCAACATGGAAAAAAACATAAATCAATATTCAGAATCAGAGAGGCTCTGACTTTTGTGATAGTTATGAAGAAAGTCTTGCAGATGAACCATATTTATTTCTAATGCAGGGATTCCTTTAATTTTAGACTGTCACACAAATCAGTGGATTGATGTGCAGTTTTTAGATTTTCTAAGAAACTTTTCTGCAAAAAGAACTCCTTTAGCATCCTATAAGTTTAATATTTGGTTGCTGCTACATGAGTGGAATACTTGAACTCATTTAAGTATTATGTGCTGTAGTCCTGGAGCCCAGGCTTTCATCTAACTTTGATTCTACATCTTCATTTACTCTGTCCTAGTCTGATAATGAGGGGTCTCCTCCTTCTTCTTTTTTGAGTCTGACCTTCTAACTTTAACCTGTTGAAAGTTGACCCCACATACAGTTGTAGCTCCTTTCGTGTTGGACAATTTGTATAAGTTCTTGAAAATACACGAGAAAGCAGGGAATTTTGTATTTTCTTTTTATCCTATCTGGAATTTTGTAAAGAAGCTGCCAGTCATTTGAAGTGGTTGAACCAAAGATTTTCCAACGTGATCTTAAGTCCGAGCAGTGATGAGTTAGTCATGGATTTCCAGTAGTGTTCTTCCTATCTGTAAATACCACTGAAGGAATGTTGTTTATCTGACATAAAACTCTGTTACAGCTCTTCTGAAATTCTGGCTTGGTGTGCAGTGGCAATTATGTGCCAGATCATTACTAAAAGCAAATTCAACTTAAAAAATGCAGTTCAACCTTACTGGGAACGACATTTACTGCCAGCAATGTGGACCAAATAATAACCAAAATAAAAAAAAAAAATTAAAAAAAAGCAATGTGGACCAAGCTCCAACAACGGTCTTACAGGGACCGGACAGCACGTACAAGCGTGTCCAGCACTCCATACTCCCGGAGTACCCCCACAGGAGTCCCCGAGGAGCTTTTTAACCAGCTCAGCAACCTCAGCCCCAGAGATGGGAGAGCCAGCACCAGCTACCCCAGACTCTGCTTCCTCATCGGAAGACGTGTTGGTGGGATTGAGAAGGTCTTCGAAGTATTCCCTCCACTGTCTCACAACGTCCCGAGGTCGGCAGCCCCCCATACCCATTGTACACAGTGTTGACAGAGCACTGCTTTCCCCTACTGACGGTGGATCAGAATCTCCTCGAAGCTGTCTGGAAGTCATTCTACATGGCCTCTCCAGAGACAGAAGATCCCATGCCAGGGTCCCCCTACTCTGCTTCCTCTTTGGAAGACATGTTGGTGGGATTGAGGAGGCCTTTGAAGTCCACCAGCCCACAACATACTGAGTTGAGGTCAGCAACCCCATCCCCATTGTACACAGTGTTGATGGAGCACTGCATCCTCCTCCTGAGCCATTAGATAGTGGACCAGAATCTCCTTGAAGCTGTCCGGAAGTCATTTTCCATGGCCTCTCCAAACTCCTCCTATGCCTTAGCAACCACTGAAGCTGCGCTCCACTTAGCCTGCCGATACCCATCAGCTGCCTCTGGAGTCCAACAGGCCAAAAATGCCTGATAGGACTCCTTCTTCAGCTTGACGGCATTCTATACTGCCGGTGTCCATCATCGAGTTCGAGGGTTACTGCCAACACAGGCACCGACGACCTTACAGCCACACCTGTGACTGGCCGCCTCTACAATAGAGCCAACTCACCACCAGGTGGTGATCAGTTGACAGCTCCGCCCCTCTCTTAACCCGAGTGTACAGAACATGCTGCTGCAAGTCCGATGATACTACTACATCATTCGATCATCGAACTGCGGCCTAGAGTGTCCTGGTGCAAAGTGCACATGTGGGCACCTCCAAATCCAAGACCATGGTCTTCAGCCGGAAAAGGGTGGAGTGCTCTCTCCGGGTCTACAATAGGGTCCTGCCCCAAGTGGAGGAGTTCACGTATCTTGGGTCTTGTTTAAGACTGAGGGAAGGATGGAGCGGGAGATCGACAGGCGGATCGGTGCAGCGTCTGCAGTGATGCGGACTCTGCATCGATCTGTTGTGGTGAAGAAGGAGCTAAACCAAAAGACAAAGCTCTCGATTTACCGGTCGATCTACGTTCCTACCCTTACCTATGGTGACGAGCTGTGGGTAGTGACCAAAAGAACAAGATCACGAATACAAGCAGCTGAAACGAGTTTCCTCCGCAGGGTGGCCGGGCTCTCCCTTAGAGATAGGGTGAGAAGCTCGGTGATCCGGGAGGGGCTCAGAGTAGAGCTGCTGCTCCTCCACATCGAGAGGAGCCAGATGAGGTGGCTCGGGCATCTGGTTAGGATGCCTCCTGGACGCCTCCCTGGTGAGGTGTTCCGGGCACGTCCCACCGGAAAGAGGCCTCGGGGAAGACCCAGGACACGCTGGACGGACTACATCTCTCGGCTGGCCTGGGAACGCCTTGGGATCCCTCAAGATGAGCTGGTGAATGTGGCTGGGGAGAGGGAAGTCTGGGTTTCCCTGCTTAGGCAGCTGCCCCAGCAACCCGACTCTGGATAAGCGGCAGAAAATGGATGGATGGATGGACATTACACAGTGGTAAACTTTGAACTTATTAACCATGTAACTCTGGAATCCAATGTCCCAAAGTAAAGACATATTTACACACTGCTGTCAGAGGGTGGAGCTTTCACATCAGCTGATGTCAGAACATAAATAATGTGTTTGTTGTTCTGGTTAATTTAGTACAGTTGAAGACTACATTTGCGGTCTGTTTTTCTTTGGGTTTATTATACATAATAATAAAGTCACAGATTCTGATGGGTATCAGAAATGGTGACTTAGGTCACCCCTCTTATAATCTGGACTGTTTTAACATAAGGGGCAAAATTCCCTGAAAGAACCACTGACCAAGAAGAAAAAGGCAGGAGAAAAAAAAACAGCTCATCCACTGGCCAGAACTGAAAACTATTATGCACTTTATTTTATTTTTGATGTATTTTAGATTAGAAAGCACTTCATGGAGCATGACCTGTGCTATGAAATGTGCTATATAAACAAACCTGACCTGACCTGAAAATTGAAATCCTTCTACTTTGGCCAGTTCATTCACCGCTGTTTAAAAATGTGGCAAAACCAAGTTTATGTAGTCTTGGGGTTTCAGTTTTTCTTTGGTGGTCAATAATATGGTTACACAAGAAGCTGTCCAGTATGACCAGCAAGAGAGGCAGTGAGATATCCAGCATGTTGCTCTATAGAAAGAGTAAGGCCCTCTACGTCACAACTCTCTTTGATTTGCATACAAACACACCCAACAACACTAGGTTTACAGATCACATGGCTGTCGGACCGCAAATTTAATTTTATATGTGAAGAAGGAGTTTGCAGATAGACATTCATAAGGACTATACTGAATAAATTCATAACTTGGAATAATTTTGTGGCAAACTATTTTTGATATTTTTTAACACTGGACCCTTCTGTGGAAAAGTAACACAGTTGATCATGAACTATATGAAAATGTGACGTCCTGTTACTAGCCATAGTGGTTCTTTTACTAACTGTGTTTTGGTGTGTTTAGGAGTACTGTAATATAAATATGTAGCTCGATTGCGGAGAATCTAAGCTTTCTAACAAGGTAGCATGCCTTTATTGACAGAAGTGTTATTGGAGAAGTTTTAGAGTTTATTGAATAAAATGGTGACCAGGTCGCTGGCAACCAGGTGGGAATGATGAGGTTAAAACATGTAAACATTTTTTTCCCTGATTCTTAAAAAAAATCCAAACCAAGAATCACTACGAACCGGAATCGAAACATGGAACCAAAATTGGAACCAGAATCGTTCCAAACCCAACTTTAACCAGGGTTCATTTAAAGTGGGCCAAACAGCTCCAGTGTGAATGCACCATAAGATTTCTATTCTATTCTATTCTATTCTATTCTATTCTACAGTCATTTAGCAGATGTTTTTATCCAAAGCGACTTACATTTGAGAGGAAGAACAACACAAGCATGAATTCAAACAAGATGGATATCATAATTAAGTGATAGTCAGACTGCTTTGAGTCCAGGTGGATCAGGTGCTGTCATGTAGAGGCAGTGCATATAATTTTTTTTTTTTTTTTTTAAGTCATTTTGTTTAAATATAAGATCACAATTTCATCACACAATATCATCTTGGACATAAGTGCAGCAGCTTCTTCAGTACTTGTTTGAGCCAAAGAGCTGGACAAATCTTTCTAACTCATTCTGAGTAGAAGAGTTAAGCTAAGTGTGGAAATGCTCCTTAAACAACTGAGTCTTTAGCTTGCTTTTAAAAGTGGATAAGGACTCTGCGGATCGGACGGAGTTTGGTAGATTGTTTCACCACCGGGGAACAACAGAGGAGAAGAGTCTAGCTACTGATGTGGCACCACCTTGTGGTGGGAGCACTAGGCGTCTTTCACTGGCAGAGCGTAACTGTGGAGAGGGAGTGTAGCTCTGGATTAAGGAGTGGAGGTAGACCGGAGCCGTTTGGGTTATTCTTTTGTAAGCCAGAAGCAGAGCTTTGAATCTGATGCACTACAACTGGAAGCCAGTGGAGAGCGATTAGCAGTGGAGTGACATGAGCTCTTTTGGGCTGGTTGAAGACCAGACGTGCTGCTGCGTTCTGGATCATCTGCAGAGGTTTAACTGAGCATGCAGGCAGGCCAGCCAGTAAGGAGTTGCAGTAGTCAATGCGTGAAATGACCAGAGCCTGGACCAGGAGCTGGGCCGTGTGTTCAGTCAGGTAGGGTCTGATCCTCCTGATGTTGTAGAGAGCAAATCGGCAAGACCGGGAAACCGAGGCAACATGGTCCTTAAAGGTCAGCTGGTTGTCTACCATGACACCAAGATTCCTGGTAGAAGACGTAGGTACAAGCGTGATGGAGTCAAGCTGCACGCTTATCTGTGGCGGTAAAGAAGAATTGGCTGGAAAGACAATAAGCTCGGTCTTGGACAGATTTAGCTGAAGGTGGTGATCCTTCATCCATGCGGAGATATCAGCATTTCTTCAGCTCATTTGCCATCTTTTGTCCACTGTAGTCTTCAGGTCCAAGCATGATCGGACCAATTAGTCAGCTAACTATGTCCAACAAACACTTAAAATATTTTTAAAACCTTGTCATTGAATGTCAAAGCCTTAAATTTCCTCTGGATATCTTCCTCTGCATTAAAAGCAAGGTCTGGACTTTGATACTGGTCCATCTATTCAAAGATTGCTTCCCCTGATATATTGTTGTGTTGAGGCACCAAAATGACATACATGTGAAGGCAGCTTTAAGCCCTATTTATACTCCCTTACGTGCGTAAATAGCGACATCCATTTTAAACGTTGTCATATGTCACTGTCCTCATGCTTCCATGCGTCGCCATGGTTGTTAAGTCAGTTCCTCCACTAGCGAGCAGTGCTAATTTCAGAGTTCATTCCCGTGAGCCAACATCAGTTAGGGACACCATTGGATGGTCATTATGGTCCTGTATGTTGTTTCCAACACACCCTAAAACACTCTTATTTCCTTTCTTCAAAAGCTCGCTCAGTTTCTACAGTTGTTGTCCTCATCTTCATCTGTGTATCCGTCTTCTGTGTCTGGCATAAATGTGCCTTTAGTTTATAAAAGGGATATTTTTTTAAAAAAAGAAATTTTTTATTGCAACACCTCAAATTTTTTTATAAATAACACCACCTGATCAAAGACTTTTTGAAAGTGAAACAACATATTGGAAAAACCAGTGGAAATACAGACAATAATGGTGAAAGTTTACCTGCTAATCATTTATCTATTCATCTGTTGATTAGCTATACTTATTGTACTGTGTTTCATCCTGTTTTGGGTTGAAGGGGAGCCATAGCTGATTCCATCTAACAATGATGGACCTGAAAGTCCAACACGAGGTTAACACAAAGAACCAGACAACCATGCACATTCATGCTCACAGAAATTTAGAGGCTTTGTTTTACCCAACATGTGTCTTTTATGCTGTGGAAGAAAATGAAAAAAAGAAAAGGGAAACACGGGGAGAATTACTTGACCAGCCTGTTCATGTTGTTTTGTAAGGAGTCTCAGATCAGATGTTTGCACTCAGTTTTTCCATTAGTGCCGTAACAGACCTGGATCAAAGCTCAGCAGAGACACATTCCTCTCTGGCTCTCAGACTCAACTTAATGGGGATTCCCTGGAAGGCGCTGACTCTTTTTTTCTCTTTCTCTCTCTCATGCTTTTTTTAAGTGTTAATCCTTGTGAAACTTCCACCCGTAGCGGCTTGTTTGAAGCGAGCCAGTGGCTATCCACTAAGTATGGCCCCCAGTCATCTGAATCATTAGATTAGGCTTAGGCATGCCCCTGACAAAGAGATTTGTTTGTTTCTAGGAGAGGAACTGCTTCAGCCAGTGTGGTTTCAGGAATTAGAGGCACTACTAGAAAACAAAAATATAAAAAACAGAAACCAAAGAACAACAAACCAAGATGCAGACCAGTTCTGCAGCCTTTAGAAAAACCTGAATGTGCACAAACATCTGCTGTGCACAAGATACTAAAGCCTGACTTACTGCTGCGAGATGGAAAGACGAAGGAAACTGTTCTTTTGTTGATATGAAATAATCTGTATCAGCTGATCCTACTCATGCATGTCCGACACAATCAATGCACCTTTTAAAAATAGTTATAAGGAACACACTTTAACGCAATACACTTTAAATTGATTAATAAAGCAGTGTTTATATTGTGAGAATATGGAAAGTGTCTACAGGACAGTGATCGCTGACTAATAAGAACTCAAACTGGATTTACAAGCACATACAATGCTTGAGATAATGTATTACTTTTCTCAATTTCTTTTTCATAGTTGCCATAAAATAAATAATATTTTTGTTTGTTCATTTTTCTTAATTTAAGTCTATGACTTTATGAAGCTGTATTAACATGAAATGCTTCAGAAATAGTTTCTAATCTAATAGTATTGGGTTGATATTTTCATTTCATGTTTGAATTATGTCAAACAGATCATTTGATTTTTTTTTTAGAGGTTTTATTTATTATTCATTTATTTATTTTATTTATTTTCACTAACTGCATTGTATCTTAAAACTTCATATTATTTTGTTTTCACTTCATATGTGACATTAATTTAAATAATTACAGCTTTATGTACATATATCACTAATTCATGACAAAGTCTCGAGGCACTTTAAGAGACACGGTCCAAATGAAACTGTTTTGGGCTCTTTAAACCTGGTCCTGCTGGTTTTAGATGTTTTCCTGCTTGAACATACCCAATTCAAATTAAATGGATCCAACAGCTTGTTACGAGTTTTCGCCCACAATTTTCAGTCATTAAACCAAAGTCACGTTCATTATTGATGATTACCACTAGACATTACATCATCTTATAAAAAAAACAATAGTGACAATAACAATACTCCGTATTTACATCAATGTCTCTATAAAGAATACATGTTTGTAATAAAGCTTTACAGTAATATTAGTGAAACTAACAACAATAACAGGTCGCAATAACAATATAGTAATCATAATATGTTTATATAATCTATACGCTTACAATAATGAATTAAAATAGTGGAGTCATGCAGTAATAATAATAATAATAATAATAATAATAATAATAGTTCTCAATCCATATAATTCCACTTAATTCCATCCTAAACAACATATGATACTAAAATGGAGCTGTGAAGTCATAGAAGTGGGAACAATAACAATAATATCAATAATAATGCTGAGTTTTCATATTAGCATATGTTAGGAGTAGCAATCATCGCATTTTTCCAAAATGTTTGAGAACCATCTTTTTAAATATTGATATGTTACTTTTAATTTGTTTTGCATATATCAGGAAATATGAGTTAAATTAAAATTTATAATACTTCCATGAAAATGTAAATGCTGCAAAAGGTATATGACAAAACAAGTCTATGATGCATTACAAACCGGTTTCATGGAGGAACTTTTCTTTCTTTTTTTAAGAAGTAAAAATGACTTCCTAAGAACATTTAAATAAAGAATTTGTAAAATAAATAAATAAATAAACTGTAAAAAGTCTCTATAAGCTATTCTTTCATGTTCTTTTGTGTTAAAACAAATCATAAGACATAAAATGATGCCTATAAGGAAGAATGTAAAGACTTTTATAACTGGCCAAGATCAAAATGAGGTGTTCATCATGTAAAGTAAGAGCAAGTGAAAATGATTCATGCCCTAAATGTCAGATAATCACATGTTTTGTAGATTTCACGTTCTGAAAAACTTTCTGGAACTCTCAAACTGTTCCTCGTGTTGGTTTAAGTTGCTGGAATGTGTGACTTCAGAGTCACTTTTGTCTCGTGCAGCATCTAATCTTCCTCCTTTGAAGACGAAAGTCATTGTTTTTTCCTCCTGCTGACAGGCCTAATAGGAATATTCATGCTGATGAAGGAGGGGGTTGTGGTGGAAAAGTGTGTTTGTGTGTTACAGGATTGGCTTCTTAAACTGCAGAGGAGCCATTTTGTGCAAAAGAGTCCCGGACATGTCAGGCTGTTGACAGTCTGCATTTAGGATTAGTGGGCCAGCGGCGAAGCAATCCCTAATCCCTCACTGTATCGTAATCTATTTACCCACCGTGCTAAAGCGATTTCCATATGAAACTATACACAGAGATTCTGAAAGTGTTCCTAATCATAACTCATCATTTGGCTTATTTGTCTTTCTTTCTTTTTTTGCCATAACTTCTACCAACTTTCAGAAAGTGGAAGACCCACATTCTGTAGGAAGCAAAACATTCTCAGTGGCTAGGGAACTAAAAACTGGTTAGTAGTCCAGTCAACTTCACCTGAGTTCTTTAACAAATACATTTTGGTTTATGTCTTTCTGGAGAAAAGGTGTGTCAATGCTCATGTTTACAGATTTTGGTTTTAGATCTATATAGATGATGTCTCCTGTTCCCTGAACCACTCTTTCACAGTCTGAGCCCCATCAATCCTGCATTGTCATCTTGGAATATGACCGTGCCGTCAGGGAAGATGGCATAACCTGCTTATTCAGTATATTCAGGTATCAGCTGACCTCTTTTTTTGGACACATAATGTTGCTTAACCTAGACCTGAACCTAGACCTGAACCTAAACCTGAACCTAAACCTGAACCTAGACCTAAACCTAGACCTGAGCCTTAACCTGAACCTGAAGCTGAACCTAGACCTAAACCTAAACCTGAACCTAAACCTGAACCTAGAGCTAAACCTAGACCTGAACCTAAACCTAAACCTTAACCTGAACCTAGACCTAAACCTAAACCTGAACCTAGACCTGAACCTTAAGCTGAACCTAGACCTGAACCTAAACCTGAACCTGAAGCTGAACCTAGACCTGAACCTAAACCTGAACCTAAACCTGAACCTAAACCTAGACCTGAACCTGATGCTGAACCTAGACCTAAACCTAAACCTGAACCTAAACCTGAACCTAGAGCTAAACCTAGACCTGAACCTAAACCTGAACCTAGACCTGAACCTTAAGCTGAACCTAGACCTGAACCTAAACCTGAACCTGGAGCTGAACCTAGACCTAAACCTAAACCTGAACCTAAACCTGAACCTAAACCTGAACCTAGACCTAAACCTAGACCTGAACCTAAACCTGAACCTAGACCTAATCCTAGACCTGAACCTAGATATGCCCAACTGCAGGTACCTCAGATCATAGACTGGCCCCATAGGCTTGTACAGTAGCACGAGGCATGATGGCTGCATCCCTTCAGCCTCCTCCATTCTTACCCTGATGCTCCCATCGCTCTGGAACAGGGTAGACCTGGACTCATCAGACCACATGACCTTCTTCCATGGCTCCAGAGTCCAGTCTTTATGCTCCCTAACAACCTGAAGCCTTTTTCTCTGATCAAGCCATTGAGTTGCCTTCACATTGCTCATGTGGAAATGTTCTTACTTTTACTATTAAACATACGCCTGAGTTCTACTGTTCTGCTGTTTAACATTTAAGTGATCACCATAGACTGTATAAAAAAGATGGAAGGAACATCCATGACGTCACCCATAGGTTTCTGAAGAGCTGAATGGAAGCTCATTGGGCAGTTATCACTGTTGCCATCTTGGCAGCATTAGGTGTGTAGTCATTCCCGGAAAATCCAAAAATGGGCAAAGAGATGCAGCTGAGATGGGGACTGTGAAGGTAGGGGTGGATGATTGACAACCATCAAACTCCGAGCTGCCTGTAGCTAAGAGCTAATCAAGTTAACCCAGAGCATCAGGAGCTGACCAGCTAACAGAGGTAGGTGGGCTAAAGCTAAGGCACACTGTGTACACTCTCCCTTCTTTCCGTCGATATTGGATACCTGTCAATTAAAAGGACACTAATTTCAAGATTAAATTACATACAAAAAATAAAAAAAAAAACATAGAAAAAAATTCACCCCCCTCACAGTTGTCATGAAGGTAAACTTGACCTATTAATCCTAAAATGGATTTTTGTACCAGGCTTTAAACATGTTTATTTCTGTTGTGAAGTTGGTCTTTTTAACATGGAGGTCTTTGGGGATTTGCTCTGTTTCAGAGCCCCTAGTGGACAAGGGGGAACTGCATTTTTTTTAATTCCGCATAGGCTTCGCATTTTACAGGGGGAGGTTGCCGCTTGGTGATCACCAATCATCATTCAAAATTTTTGTTTCTAACTACATTTCTATCTGGAACACAATGGTTCTCCACCATCCTTCCAGTTTTTAATAATGCTCTAGCAGTTTCAGCATCTTTTTGGATTTTTTCTTTGCTTGATGTTGATTAAGAACGGAAGAGCCAAGGTTGGTTAAATAACTTCATCCATGCAGTAATTCACCAGGAGGCTCGTATCTATATGGTTGGGTAAATCCAGTTGGTGACTATATACATATACATACATACATACATATACATATATATATGTATATATATATATATATATATATATATATAGAGAGAGAGAGAGAGAGAGAGAGCTGCTGGCTCTATCTGAAGGCTCTTTAGTTGGGCTATGTCAACTGAATTTGTGTTGCCTGCAATCCTACCAGGCTCCATGAGTACCACATCATACCAGTTTTTATATTTTCCTGTAGCTTTGCCTGCACACCCAATGACTTGTGCTGTGTGTAGAACCCCACTGTCACCATCCTTGAACTTCAGAACTTGTCACTTTTTAAGCTGAACATCATTTTTAGCTCTATAACGTGATGATCCTCCATGTTATTGTTAGTGTCTTGTTCTTCCATTCTTGTCCACAAACTGAACGGGTGCATGCGGTGTCAATTACTGCAGAGCCAAAACACTGTCATGAAGATCTCTGCATCTGTGGGTGATTATTTTGTGTACAGGGTAATATTTTACTCCTCTACATCATTTGCTTTATGATTGTCAGGCAGTTTGACTTGCTCACCTCTGCGGGGACAATCCTTGTCCCAGTGTAATGTGCTCTGACAAATGGCACATTTTGGTCTATGACCATACCTATCCAGGGGGTTAGTGCCAGGTAGGGTGTCTTCTGTCTATCATTTTGGGACCATGTCTTGACCATCTGTTTCTTCTGTTCAGCAACATAGGCAGTATCCTGGTTAATTCCCATTGTAGAATCAGAACCCTTTCCTCCAAAAATCCTTTTCAGTGCTGACGTCATTGTGGCGAACGCCAAATCTGCACAAGCTGTCAGTGCTAGCTGTCGGTCTTTCACATCCAAACATGCCATGTCTAGCAGCTTAAATCCTAATTCTGCATCAGGAAGTTCCATCTTGTATTTAAGCTTTCGCACATACCACTGCTTGAAATCAATTATAGAGTCTGTCATGGATACATTACTGTCTCTCGTGATCTGATCAAAGCTTGAGTTAGCCTCGTAAGTCCGATCCTTTTCTTCTTTGAGAAGCAGGTCATCAAGTTTCACAAGTACAGTGTTCATGCCAGTGTCCTTATTCAAATCATCAGCGAATATTTCTATTGCCACTTCTCCTGCTCTTCCAGACTGCGCCAAAGCGACAGCAAGCGCTTGCTTGCTTTTTTCAAGTACTGTGACTCGTGTCCAAACTGCGACTTCATTCTTCCAGCTTTCATCAGGTTTTCCTTCATCGAAAGTTGGCGGGACTCTGTAGTTGCTAACCATCCTCTGCTACCAATGTTATACTCAAAGAACTCGCTATTGAAGGTAAACACCAACTTTATTTTTGGCAGCCATATTCAACATCAACACGTCAACATCTGTTGTCCACTTCCTCTTCCACCACCCTTCTGCCCCTTCACAATAATGGCATACACATGTTAAAACTACATAATACATTAGTATGTATTAACCAATAACAGTAACTGTATTTCAATCTTAACAGGATCCACCACCAGTAGCCTTCTCTACAAAGTGTGGGCTTGTAGGGTGGATTCAGAGGCCCCTTCCAAATGGGACAACGCTTGGCGCACAACGATGACGTATGTAGCCGACATAGCTGCACTTCGAAGATCGTCGACCCTGAAGTGGGACACAGCTATAGACAGGGCTCAGCTAATGTCAGAACCAGGTTACTCACAATGCAACTGTGTAAAAGGGGAAGGCTAAGGCACTTATAGTACATCAGCATAAAGCATACTATACAAATCTTTGATTTGGGTAAGATTGAACAAATTAAACAATATAATTTTTTCTCAGAATCACTTGTGAAGGGAAAAATAGTTTTATCAAACATTCAGCTACTTTTGGACAGCTGAAATGTGGCACTAATTTGCACTAAAATATGCACCCTCTGAATTTTGTACCATGTGTAATTCCATAAGCAGGTCATGCTGGGCACAGCACATCCTGTCTGTCTGCTGGACTATTTCATCCACAAGATTAAACTATCCTTTTATTTGACTCATGAAGACATTGAAAAAAAGTTATGCAAACGTCAGCTTGATTCTTCAATGTACTCTTTACATAAAATATTTAACACCTTCCTTTTTTATTATTGAGATTACTGAGGGAACTCCTGAAACAGAAGCAGTCCAGGACTGCATCATGCTGTCAAAACTGAATAAACAGTTCACTTTAAAATTGGACCCAGTCCCACATCTGCTGTTTTTTTTCTTTTGTTTGTTTGTTTTATATAAAATCCATCAATAACATTTTTGGTAACCCTGCTAAGACATGTACAAACTGTACCAACCACATAACCTTCTTGGCAGAGGTAAAAAGAACTTCATAGACCCATCACTGTGCTGACAGAAACCTCCCTGTCCTTGTCATGCTTCATCACTGTCAGCAGGTCCTGGAAGATGCTCTCATTTTTCCTTTTCCTCCTGTTTCAGGAGCACTTGAGAGAAAACTTTAATTTCTTGTGGAGCCAAATTGTGGCAGGTAAAGTAAAATGATCACCTGAATGAGCTTCTTCTTCTTCTTTATGTTTTACTCAACAACCTCCCTACAGAGATGAGGAACAGTGCTGTTCCTTCTCCAAAACAAGCTTCAGACACTGCCGGAACATGGCCTGAAGATTAGTTTGTCCTAGTGTGGTAAATCCAGGCTAATGTTTGCACGAGGCAGTGGTGCACACTGGTAAAGCCCAGCGGGAAGCAGACCAGGCAAACACATGGCACTGACGCCATGTTTACCAAAAACTGTTTGTCCAGCTGCTGGAGAGACGCAACAAGGAAGCGAGGAGGCTGTTAATTAAAATCGTGATTTGTCCCTTTTTCCCCTGGATCAAATGAGTTGTACATTACTGTCGACGTGGCCAAACAAACAGCAGGGATGCCAGCGTACATGTTTGCTAACCTCCCCGGCTGTGAGTTCACTGCAACAGGGGAGGGGGGATTGATTATTGGCCTGCAGGGGGGATATTTTCCTTTGGGTGTAAGAGAAACTGTTCTAGATCAGTCTCACAGTGTGGAACAATAATATAGCTAATAGTTTTTAAGAAGATGTAAAGACCTAATTAGTTTTGTTTTACTTCTATGTTTTTGTGTTAGAAAATAATGTAGAGAATGTACTAAAATGTCATTTAACATCAGGTTCGTCCTTTTACTGGTGACGTTGTACTGATCCTTATAAATCTGGATTACAGAGCTGAGCTTTAATTTAATTAAACTTTTAATGGGCTGAAAAACCCATAACCTGAAAACTAGATGCTGCATTTTTGGTTTTGTCAAGATCTAAAGATGACTGACAAACACTGATTTCTTTGGGGTTAACCTCCAGCACTCACGTAACTGATGTTTACAATAAACAGAAAAAGACCTTGAAAAGCAGGTCAGTCATGTCCAAGCAGGTGCCGATAAAACCTCAAACAATACAATCCATCTTTCTCATCTAGCATTTGTTGTTTAGGAAAATTTAAAGAAATAATGTATGAAGTCAGGAAAATATAGCTTTGAAAGTGAGATTTGTGTGTCAGTGTGTAGTTTGGAGGATGCAGGAGTCAGTTTTAGAAACCTGTGAAGCAAGAAATCCTTATGATTCACCAGATAAAGTATTGCTTGTTTTAGATTTTAGCTAAACTTTCATCAACTAACACATCAGATTTAAAATTTTCACACATGGATTGGACTTTAAGTTTGCTAAAAGACCCTTCATATGACGTGTAGTTGACTTCTATTCATGCAAATAGCATGGTGGTGTTAAAAACTCGGCCCTGGGATCTGAAAGGTGCATATTTCACTCTTCTGGTTCTCCCTCATAAATCACCCTAAAAAACACCAAAACTTTTTTATATGAGTGTAAAATAGTACGTTTTTTATACATCAGCAATAAACTGACGTAACATTAAATTCTGCTGCTTTTTCAGTGCATAGCCAAAATAACACTCCAAAATTTATTTTGGTAGGTATAAATGAAAACTTCCTGTACAATCTCTCAGATGATGAAAGAAGCAAATAATTTTGTCCTGGCTGTGCTGTCACTACATCTCCCATGAACACATTTATGCCTGAACAAAGTGCAGCTGAATGAGGAGCGAAAGTGACGTAGAAGGTAAAACAAAAATATGCATCAGTGTTTGGATGGCGTAAAGAACGAGGCTGGTTACAAAAAAATGAGGAGATAGGGAGAATGATGATGAAATTTAAAATATGTAATTAATGCTGTAAAAAAAAGATCCCTTGAGCTAAAGTTTAAGATCGATCATTTCAAATAAAAGTTTTTTCCACTGTGGAAAAGGAACGTTGAGAGAATGGTGTTGGTAATTTCTATTAAAGAAAATCAATAAAATAAACTTAAAAAATTATTTATGATTAACTGCTTTAAGTTGCACATATAATCTGAATTATTTTCCTTAAAAAAAACATGTTTAATGAAAATTCTGATTGGCTGATAACTTTAGGAATCTACCAGCTGCTGACCAAGAAAACTTTCACCCGTCTAATCGTTTAACTATTATTAATATGGTCTTGTACACTTTGAAACCAATAAAAAAAAGATTATAAATAGCTTTAAAGTATAGTGATCTGGTATTTGGAGCTGCTCTTTTGTCAGGTCAGAGCTTAAGCTTTTGAACTCTGAGCCTGTTTTTTAGGACTGTGTTGGAAAATCATGTCCCCGTAATGAAATGAGTATAAATCTTTGCAACCACAAGGTCTATTTGAACACTTTTGGAGTCACAGTAAAGGGAACACTTGTGAGGTTTGTTAAGATGTGTATGAGTATGTGTGGTGATGAAAATTAAGATGGCACAAAGTACAAATGAAAAAGCTTTCAGGCTTGCTTAAAAGAAACACTGTCAGGACAAAAAAGAATTTCTCTTTGGAATGGCTCATCTGTAAACCTCTATTACATCATACAATATGTGACATTATTCCTGCAAAGACCAACTCTGGTAAATTAGAGAGGTTTGAGTGCAGACAGTTCAAGCGAGTTCTCTAAAATTGCAAAATTTGGCACCATCTGTTCTCAAAGTCACCCAGTCAGGGGACCTTTGGTTTTAAAAGGTGAATGAATAAATGTTTGCATGGGATGATATTGTTTTAACAAGACTTTATTATAAAGACACGCATGTACATCTTTCAAATTTTCAATGGAATACTGACATTACGTGTCTAATTCACATTTTATTTTCTTTCCTCTGCAAAGAACAAATAGCAAAAATCTGTCATTTTATAAACAAGTGCCGCAATTTAATTCTCCAAAATTCACACCTAGAGGCTGGAAGGTGAGCTTCTGAATTCAAGTTGAAAAAATAAAAATCAAATGTAAATGATAACCAGAAACCTGAAAATCATAGCAGCATCCTGTTGTTGAAAAAGGAAAGTTTTTTTAAAAATTACTCTAGAGTCTTAGGTATGCTTATATTTTATCGTATAAGGTTTATGTCTGTTTTTTTGTTTGTTTGTTTGTTTGTTTGTTTGTTTGTTGTTTTGTTTTTTGTTTTTTTGTATTCTTCCTTTTGAGGAATAACAAAGAAAATCCCAAACTTTATGAACTCACAGCTTCCACTGAAAATCTATTATTGAAGGCCCTTAAAAGTTGTGAATGGGTCAGTTTCTTATGAGTCCAGGGTAGAAAAATAATCCACTGGTAACCATAGAGATGAGCTTGGCGCCTGCTGCCCTGTGCGTGGTTTAAATATTTCCACAAACAAATATTTTAAATCATGTCTCTACTATTAGATTGAAAGATCTTCAAGAAAATAAACCATTATCAAAAAGAAACCATCTTTAAAACACAGAAGAAGAGAACCACAGTAAGTCACAGCACTTGGAAACGCCATGAGGCCTGGTCTTTGTAGTCCAAACAGTCGGAGGCGTTAAAGCTGAGTTTCCAGGCCGAAGCTGCCGTCTGCTCTTTGTAATCCAGACAGTCTGTGGAGTTGAAGGTGAGGCTGGGTGTGCTGTACGCCTGGTGATGATGGGGTGGGTGGTGGTGGTGGTGGTGGTGGCCTGATGTTTGGCTAATGTGGTGGTGTGGGTGTCCTGACATAGAGCTGCCTGTCATGGGGCTGAGCTGGTGAGGGTGGTGCGGGTGGTGGTGGGAGTGCATGGGTGCCAGGTAGGAGCCACAGTCCACGCCACCGAAGTAGGAGCCGGATGCTGAGGCAGGATAGCCCTGGCTGTATGCTGCGGCCGTTTGGCTGTAGGACACTGGATAGGAGGGCGTGGCTCCGGTGGAAGATGATGACACCGAGCGCTGCATGCAGGAGGCGCTGGTGGGGGCGGCGGGGTCAGGTAGATTAGCTGGCGCAGGAGCCGGGGAGATGGGCGCCGGGCTCCAGATAGATGACACCGGAGAAGTGATGGAGGTAGAGGTGCTAATCAGACCAGGTCCACCAAGTCCAGAGGAGATGGAGGAGGAGGAAGAGGAGGAGGATGAAGACGTGGAGGAGCTGGACACTGCTGGTGGAGTGAACTGGCCGCTGCTGTCTGAACCGGTGCTCTCTCGGGTTGGAGATGACTTCTTCTTCATTGGCTTCACTTTGGCGCTGTTGGTGCTCTGCTGCTGCTGCCGACACTTGGCTCTTCTGTTCTTAAACCAAACCTGACGAAGGAGAAGAGGTTCAGGAGTCACTTCCACATGCCGACAGGGTCGTAGAAACACTGTGTAGACTGAAACACTGGCATTGTGTCATACTCTTTTCTCTCAAATGATCCCACCGCGGAGCTGCTGGTCTGACCTTTAACCTTTCCTCTTAAGCCTTTTAGTTTTTGCTTTTATACATTTATTCGTGTGTTTTACTTTAAATTAGTTGTGAATTGTTTAATTCTAACATATTTTATTCCCATTTTCAGCTGTTTGAGCAGTAGTTGCTTCGTTTAACCCTTTAATGCCCTTTGCATCACTTTGTGGTAAAAACTTTGTATAAAACCCTGTTGTACACAATCTGATACTTGTCTTCTGCCCCCTGGTGGACACCTTTTGTACTACAATGATTTTGACATAAAAAAGTATTAATTATGTTTTGCTCAAGGACACTACGGCATATATTGTGGGAAGCCAGAAATTAAGACAGAATTTTTTGTTTGCGAAGGAGATCAAAATGACCAGTCCACTGTGGCTGGATTTGTAAGCACTCATATAGGACTCGTACTGATTAAAGATCTCCAAACATGGAGATGGAGAGAATTAAAAGAAAGAAGAAAAATAGCTTCAAGGCATAGTTAGAAACAAGTAGCTTCTGAGTTTTGTTTCATGCTGATTTAAAAAGGATTTGTTGACAAGTTGTTGCTTTTTGTGACAAAATACAAAAGAACCCATTTTACCACAAAGAGAGTTACAGATTAGGAATTATATTTATTCAGCTCAATTAACCCATAAAGGCCCGGGCCATGAAAAAATGGTAAGAAAAGTCCAATTTTTTTTAAATACGAGGACTTTATTTGGCCCTTTTAAAATGTAGCAAAAAATTAACATTTTTTGAGGGGGGGGGGGGGGGGGGGGGGGGGGGGGGGGGGGGGGGGGGGGGGGGGGGGGGGGGGGGGGGGGGGGGGTATCTACCATTTATTACCATGTTTAAAAATATTATTATGTGCTTCTGGGTATCTATTAGGGGACAGAAGACGAGTATCAGATTGTGTTCAACAGGATTTTCAGCAAAGTTTTTACCATAAATCGAAGCAAAATGTCTCAGAAACTGTATGTAACAAATATGTCACGCCTGGTTTTTATGGGTTAAATAACAAATTTTCTTTTTATTAAAGAAATGCTTGAAAAAACAGCATCTAAAAAAATCCAGACCATTAACTTCATTTGAAATTTTATTAGTAAACTGCTTTTTCCTTTTTTTAAATTTTATTTCATCATTATTATTTTTGTCTGTTTGTTTGCACAATTTTTAATTTTCACTTGAAAAGTGAAATTTTCAAGATGAGAACATTTGAATTGTTTTTACACTGCTGTGATACGTTTTACTTTGAAAATACCTCAAATTAATAAAGAAAATGAATTTAAAAAGTGATAATTGTTTACATTGAAATTGTGTGTTACATACAATGACATAATGTAGATTAGTGCATTTAAATATTTAATAAAGTGTAAAATTAGGATGCTTATTTACTTGAGTGATTTAGTCTAAATGATTGTGGCTAAATAACACCAGCGTCTTGTACTGGAATAATAAACCTGATATCTGGCCTGTGAGGGGAAAAAGCTCCGTGACGCGGCGGCTTGAAGCCCGGCAGAGGGTTGCCAAAGCAGGCCAACTCTTGAAACGCAAACCACATCAAAAGCTGCTTCTTCAACCTGCCAAAACCTGAACTAAAGTCTCTCCTTTCACCGAGGACTTGTCTCTACTCGATCAATAATAGCTGAAGATTTTTGCTCATTAAAGCTCATCAGGCAGAGGCCTGAGGGGACAGTTAGTGTAACTAGTTCAGTATTAACCCAACTAGAATCTGTGTTTCTAGATGTCTTTTCTTATCTCTTGGAAAACAAATGAACAGACTCGAGTGCATCATAAAAAATCAAGCGCGTCAAATTGAGACCAAACACCTTCAAACACAAACTAAAACAAATAATTGTTTGAAATAAAAACTCAGTTCTCGTTTTATTTTTCTCTCTATTTAAAGTTAAAGTTAAAAACTTGCGCATTTGAAGTTTATGTCACGTCATGTCAGGTGTTTTTTTAAGCTCTGACCTGGACTCGGGACTCCGGCAGGTTGATTTTCAGCGCCACCTCCTCCCTCATGAAGATGTCCGGGTAGCGCGTCTTGGCGAACAGAGACTCCAGGATGTCCAGCTGCGTCCTGGTGAAGGTGGTCCGCTCCCGGCGCTGCTTGCGCGGGTTGGCTGAAATTAAACAAAGAAAAGTTTTTTTAAAAATGGAATAAAGTAATAAATAAAACAAGTCTGTCCAGGATTTCCCAACAGAAACTCAGCTGAAGTGCGGACGAGCCGGAATGGAATAAATTCACATCTAAAGTCTTCAGCTGGTTTTCACTTGTGCTGGACGATTAGATTTGGTTTGGTTTCAACGTTTTGGTTTGTTTGATTTTTCCTATTTCTTCCTCGGAAAATAAAGACAAATGTCTCTTTAGTTCATTTAATTTGAAGGGTGTAATAATTAAAGTCAGTATTCTAAAACTCTGAGTAACGAAGACAAAACTGGTCCAGGTCCAGTTTGCTCAAAGTTATTGAGACATCCAGATTTCTTAAAGACTATTTAAGTTTTAACTCGTGTTCTAAATAATAAAACCATTCTTATAATTAAAAACAACGACAACAAAAAACCCAGTAACACTTGTAAAATAAAATCAATAAATAAATAAAAATAAACGCTAAATAAAACAAGTGCAACGTGATATCTGATAACGGCTAATTTTGGTTTATTGTCTCTGAACCTCACCGGGGTATCCCACAGACGGGTGCAGCAGGTCCATGGCGGCTCCACTCAGGCCGAGTCCGTTCATCCCGTACGGGGCCTGTTTGAGATAAGACATCATGCTAGAAGCAGGACGGGGGACCGGAGTCTGGACGGGCAGCAGGTCCCCGGTGTTCAGGCTGCGTGGCTCCTGTAGGCGCAGATGGGCCAAAAAAATAAGTACAGAAGGTTACAAGTGGCGAAAATAGATCATTTGTTCAGTGTCTAAGATTTAATGGGAGTAACTAAAGAAAACAAAAAAAAAAAATAAATAAATAAAAAGAAAAAGAAGAAGAAAGAAGAAATAAATAAAAACCTACAAATGTGTTTTCGGGTAATAAAACTCGCAATTAAACACACAAACGATTCCAACAATCACTTCAATTTAAACTAAACTATTCTCACACAAGCATTTTTCTTTCTTTCTTTTTAAAAAATAGTTTTTAAGAATTGAATGAAACACGTTGCACGAAGAGTTTAAAAACTTTAAGGTCGGACATAGAAAATAAGTTTAGACCCAGAAGAATCCACGTGCGTACAGTGTGTGAACTTTCACTTTAATTTACTTTAAATAAATAAATAAGTATGAGAAGAAGGAGGAGGAAAGAAGAAGAAGAAGAAGAAGAAAATGGGGGAAAGAAAAGTCCCGGTAGTCAGTTTCACGTGAGTCTGTCTCCATGAATAAATCTCAGTTTGTTCGTGTGGAATAAAGACAGTTTTTATTTAGGGAAAACGGAAAGAAAGAAGGAACCGAGCTCCACTCTCCTGTTAAACTGTTTCCCTGACGTTCCCAGCCATGCTCAGCCCTGTTAGATCTTCACTTAGAATGAATTGAATAACTCCCACTTAAATCAAACTGTAGAGCCTAAAGTTTAACTTGCTGGAGACCTGATAGCCTGACGAGCCAGAAGCAGCTTATTTAGGTTTCCAGTTCAAATGATTTTAATGGTTTTAGTTCATTGTTTTCAGCATTTGTCTACTGAGCCTTTGCAGCTGCTGTTTTCAAAGTTTTTAATGCCGTTTCTTTAGTTATTTGTATCCCAGCTGCTCTGTACTTTCTCTCAAAACAAACATTAATTCAATTTTGCCACCAGAAAATCACAAAGAAGGCTAAATTTAAACTTCCAGATTAAACTGACTGTGAAAAAATCTTTTGTCAAATCAAATAAAACATAAAAACTGTTAATAGAGATAAATCTAAAGAGTAAGAGAGGAAACATTTTCATTTGTGAGTTTAACTTTTTCTTTTTTTCCTGCTGAACTAAACACATAAACAACTTCCTGTTACTGTTGTTGCTTTAAATCAGTGTATTTATAAGAATTTCCGTAAATCCACACGTCTCCGTTCAGCAGTTAGATGCTCAAACACTTTATTTTTTCTTATTTTTTATCTCTTACCTCAAAGATGCCCTGGACCTGAACCCAGACGTTAACACTCCAAATAAAGCCCCAGCTTTTTTCCATAACCACAGGAAGGAGCTGAATTACGCGATGTAAATGCACCAAAACTGTGTGCAAATGAACTGCATTACAATTTAGATTAGATCTGCAGGGTGACAATTAGCACAGGGTTTTATCAGGGAAACAACTGGAGCAGGAGGCCGTGGGCTGAAAAAACCCTGGGGACAATAAAATAAAATAAAATAAAATAAAATAAAATAAAATAAACTTTGGGCTTCTTATGCTTATTTTAAGGAGCTGGATTTCCCAAAAAACAATGGATCCTTTTTCCCCCCCTAATAAGGAATAATAAGGAGGTTTTAGTTTGTTAATAAAGTTCTGGGCGGATTTGCAGGACTTATTTTCTCTTTTTTGTGTTAAACTTACTAAAGGTGGGGTATGACCGAACTTCAACTTAGATGGAAATATAAAATATTTTCTTTCACTATATTTATTTTAAATTGCATACAGTCTATACTTTGTGAAAACAGTCATATATATATATATATATATGTCTCATGAGAAAAAACTATAAATAGTGGAAGGGTCTCACCTTGTTTGAGCTCCTTATTTAAGATTCCTGTTAAACGTAAAAGCAATGAGATCCAGAGTTTGGAGAAGGTATCCACATGAGGGGAATGTTCATTCGGTTATTTATTGGCTGTAAAGCAGGTTTAGTTCCGCGTGCAACTCACACCCATTTCCGACTTACAAATTAACATGTCAAAGCAGGAAAATAAAAAATAACAATAATTGTTCAGTTTGAATCTTCCGCACGTCTTCTCTCCAGCCGGTGTTGACTGACGGGAATTGACGCTCGTCTCTGAGGCCAGCGCCTCTATGAGTCAAAGACGCACGCGGCTCTTCGCCCTCCCAGCCAATCACAGAGCTCAGCGGCTTTGTGTGCCATAGAGCTGGCCAATCAGCTCGCGAGTTTCAGGCCCAAAGACCCGCCCGCTTTGAAGTGAAGGGGCGCCACGTGACTGGTAAGTTGAAAAGTTTAGGTCAGAAAGTTGAAGTCGGTCGGCTGGAAAAACGCAAAGAAAAAATATGATTCTGGCGCTAAAAATAGCGCAAAATATGAAGTTATTAGTGAAGGTAAATATGAAGTTAACTGAAATAATGATCACATTTAAATGAGATGTTGAGGTAAACATAACAGCAAAGGATATAAATACATGACAAATATATTGGTACAAAACCTACAGACACTATGTAGGGCTTTTTAATCATTTTGTTTTTGTTTGTCAACAGGTAAACAACTGTTTAGCTGTGGCTACAAAATAAGCAAGTTCTCCTCAATATCAACAATTTTCCAACAAGCTCTAAAGTATGCAAAGAAATTTAGTTTTTTATTTGCATTACTGCACAATGATCAGTGTAATTAGCACTCAGCTCCACCAAAAAGCCAAAAGAAAGATGATAGAATAAAAACGTTGTTATACGCTAACCTTTTTATTCATTTATTTAGCAAAAAAAATGCTGTAACACTGAGTGTCATTTATCTCTTTATGTAAATAACTTAACATTAATGCAATTTGACTGAAATCAACATATTTGTTATTTATAACTGAGGTGAAGGAGCATACCCATCAATCCCTTTAATAACGCTTTAGATGCTTTCATTTCCACTAATATATGCACATTTTGCAACTTTAAAATATAAATAGCAAGATAAAAAAAACCAGCTAATTAATAAAAAATTTTAAAGTCATTGAAAATCATAAAATAAATAAATAAAATAACATGCTAGAACCAACTGAGAATCCCTGTTCAAAGAAAAATAGCTCGTTCAGAGAAATTCACATGAATTAATGAAAAATATTTGGTGTTTTACTTCTGGTTAAATTGTTTGTGTCCAACAACAATAGTGATTGATGACAAGTAGCAAGATATCAAATGGACAGAGGCAGTGTTGTTGTGAGGGGTTTTGGAGGGTTAATCCCAAATTGCATGAGTATTTTTCTTAATACTAAGCCTGTAAAGCCAGGGATCGGGCAGCCTGACGAGGTGTGTATGAGTGTGTGTGCGTTGGGGAAGGTGGGGGTTAAGTTTGGAGAGGCGTCTTGTCTTTGTCGGTGGTTATTAAGAGCATGATGCATAAAATCCTAAGTTGTCAGAAAGCATGCAGGAGGCTCCAGCTGGTTGCTGCTTCCCACCTTTTAAAGAACCACATGGAACCTCTGCAGAAAAACCTCTAAAAACAGCTGAAAGTACCGAGTTTCTTCTTCAGGGAAACTGCAGCTCAACAAGCAGGTAAAAAGGTGGCACATGGAAAGCACGTGCACGGCTAAAACCACCAAAATACACCGCTGCTCACTGATAAATAACTGGGACCTGGTACTGGATGATTTTACTCCACCAGCGACTCTCAGGTAAGAAAATAACCATTTACTCAGTTAGTGAAGCAGTTTTTTTAAAAGCTTTTTAAAGAGGCAGCACGAATTATTAAACATTTTATAACATTACAGCTAATTCCTGCTTCATTTATAGAGATGCGTTGCTGTCAGTTCTGTTCAGTTTCAGATATTTGAGATAATTTGGTGGGAAGTTTGCTGCTGAATTTAGACATAAGAGTTTTAAGCAAAGTTTGACATTGTTATTGTAAACAGAAGCAGGAAGAAGCTAAATCCCTTTGCTAAAACTTTAAAAACAATGAGAAAGGACAAGTTACTTGTGATGATGCAACACCTCTGCAGAAATAGAAAATAATTTAGGTTTAAATGAGACACTATCACCATTAATATAACGATAATTAAATATCCTGCAAAATAAAATCTATGAGGAAGTTGTGGTTTTTCTTTGTAAAAGAACTCAAATATATTTTAAGGCAATATATACACAGAAATATAAAGAAATTAATTTAGAAATCTTATCAAATTTTCTTTGATTGCTTTTTATGTTATATAACAATTATATAAATAAAGTATTAAAGGTTGTGTGTAATTTCGATGCACTTAAAACAAAAGAATCATTTGTTGCTACAATTAGAACCAAAGGTAAATATCAAATTATTTAAGAACAGCAGTTCTTTTAATTTTTGTATTGAATTGTGTTTAAATGTCCTAATAATTAGTTTTCTTTACACTTTGTGTTGTAATAAATGTTTGTTTGCAGCATCCTGTAGAGAAGAGCTGCTGTGAGGGAGGGAAGCACGTTTTTAGCCAGGATGAGATTTCCCCTGTGGGCTGTATTTGTAACAATGCAGAAATGGCTTAATGCTGCTATTTAAACATCATGGTTGTCCATGATTTGTTTTATAGTTTAAAATCAAGTCATTCATTTGCCTCAGAGGGCCTCAGCTCATCAGAGAAAAAGTGTCACAATGATTTTTGATATAAAAGTATTTAAGCTCAACACATATTTTTCCTTGTCAGTGCTGGTGTCTACACTGCAACACTAATCCTTCATGGACAGAGAATACTTGAAGACGCTACCTGTGTCATCATCTCATCAGAAAGTGGTCATGATGTGTACAGTTCTCTTCAGAAGTTGGCTTAACTTGATATTTAATATATGCTCAGTTCAGCTTCCTGACAGTTTTAACAATACTGGATACAGTACAAGACATATTTAGAGTTTTGATAAAGGTTGTCCTTAAAGGAGACAAAATGTCCCCACTTAAACAAGAAGAATAGTGTTGGAGAAGAAAAAGAAAATGTTGGTAATTTAAAGCTTTATTGTAGCTGAAGGCTTGCAGCTGTAATGAATAATTGCAAAATGAGGGACAGAGACTTAAGTCTCCTTTTGCACAACGTTTAAAGTGGAAAGTGCAGCCACTTGACCCGACTTCCACATCCTCTCTGCATTCACGTCTCAGGAATGATGAACTCAGTTCAGCTGAGCTGCTGGAGGCTGACCGGGCAGAAAACAGCATTTCACTGACTGTCATGTCACCTGGCTGCTACACAGCTGTGTAAAAGAGAAGTAACACTAACACATCGGTACCATTCAGACAAACCTTCACTCAAAGCAGAAGTTTTTATCAAACCCAGTCTGGGTTTAGAACAAGCAGCAGGTTCTCATGTTCCTGAGTAAATATGATGATGCTGCAGTGATAATGTACCCTGTAGTTGTACGTGTTTAGGTGTAAATACATCTTCCAGGCGTGTTTAGTTTTGTGTGTTGTGTGTATTTTAAGCAGGGCTGTCAAACGATTCAAACTTTTAATCTGATTTATCTCAGGATAGCTGTGGATCAATCAGGATCAATTCAAATTCAGCACATCCCCAAATATAAACGCTACAAGCTGTTACATATGAAAAACTCAACAAATGCAAGCTTTGTGTTGAGGTGGAAGCTCAGGCTAGAGGAGCTCCGGTCTGCTCTGTCCGCACATGGCAGCGTTTTCACTGATTGTTCCATCTTTGTTTTTCTAATTCTCTAACTTCTTGTCCAACGGGCCGACAGGTTGTTCTGATTCGTCACAATCAGCATAGTTGTGGCTTAAAATGATGATCGTGTCCTCGTTTACACGCTACGATTTGGTGCTTACCGCCACCAGCAGGTGTGGACCAGAAGGTCAGATGCGATGACTGAGTGGTTAAATGTGTGATAGATCAGGTGGGTGCATGCGTTAAAATAGATGGTTGCATTAATTACCAAACCATGATCATTTCTAACTCTGCTGAAGTAATATTTTGTCTGAACCCAACCAAGAGGTGTTTTTATGTTACTGACTGTGTATGCTGGTCAGCTGAAAGAGCTGAACTCAACTCCATCCACACACATCCTTAGGAAGACTTTGTGGCTTCTAAAACAATAAAGTTTACAATGACATCTGCTTAGACGTGGATACACTTATGAGTCATATGATTTATATCTAAAGGTGTTAAAATGAAAATGATACCTTCTGCTATCCCCTCCATTCTCTTTATAACCATTTGCAACTAAAGAAACTCATGAAATGTGGAAAGTTTGTTTGGAAATGCCAACATTTTGCTCCATTGATCATTATTTAACAATCTGTGATGAGATCCGGTTGTCTTGGGCAATTTGAAGATTTAATTGCATTGAATTAATATGTGACATGTAGTGGTGATGAAAAGAATCAGTCTTTACATGTCAAAATGGCACACACAATATCACTGTAGCTTGTAGAAATAATATTTATTAGCACAAATTGTCCAAGCCTCAGTCAGTTCATGTAAAAGGTTCATATTGAGTTGTTGGTTTACAGAGGGCATAAATGTTTCAATAGCATTGTAACAAGAATGTACTGTAGCCCAAACCTAGTAATGTGGATCAAAGGGGATTAAAAAATACATTTAATATAAAAATGCATATAATATAAAAATACATATAATATAAAAATACATATAATATAAAAATACATATAATATAAAAATACATATAATATAAAAATACATATAATATAAAAGTACATATAATATAAAAATGCATATAATATAAAAATGCATATAATATAAAAATACATATAATATAAAAATACATATAATATAAAAATACATATAATATAAAAGTACATATAATATAAAAATGCATATAATATAAAAATACATATAATATAAAAATGCATATAATATAAAAATACATATAATATAAAAATACATATAATATAAAAGTACATATAATATAAAAATGCATATAATATAAAAATACATATAATATAAAAATGCATATAATATAAAAATACATATAATATAAAAATGCATATAATATAAAAATGCATATAATATAAAAATACATATAATATAAAAATACATATAATATAAAAGTACATATAATATAAAAATACATATAATATAAAAGTACATATAATATAAAAATGCATATAATATAAAAATACATATAATATAAAAATACATATAATATAAAAATGCATATAATATAAAAATACATATAATATAAAAATACATATAATATAAAAATGCATATAATATAAAAATGCATATAATATAAAAATACATATAATATAAAAATGCATATAATATAAAAGTACATATAATATAAAAATGCATATAATATAAAAATACACATAATATAAAAATACATATAAAAGTACATATAATATAAAAATGCATATAATATAAAAATGCATATAATATAAAAATACATATAATATAAAAATACATATAATATAAAAGTACATATAATATAAAAATACATATAATATAAAAATAAATATAATATAAAAATACATATAATATAAAAATGCATATAATATAAAAATACATATAATATAAAAATGCATATAATATAAAAATACATATAATATAAAAATACATATAATATAAAAATGCATATAATATAAAAATGCAT